>NC_063057.1:1992956-2015456 GCF_018812025.1 Megalobrama amblycephala
CCGATCTCACAATATATTTTGAAACTCTTTCAAACATGAGATCACAAAACAAAAAGCTTATAAAAACAATACAAATTTTGAAGCTTTTCAAGTTCATGTAACTGCCCTAATAATATGTAGTACTTTGTATCCTATTATTTTTTTTTTTCTATTTTTTTGTATACATTTCCTTTTTGTATTTTAGTTATTGTTGGTACTCTTTGTTTTATATGCTCTGATATGTATTACAATGTCTTATATTTGTCATGTAAAATAAAAAAATAAAAATAAAAAATAAGTCACATTTTTTCTGAGGACATAATTATAGCAACAGGCTGATTAAGATCAGATTGGATGATTGAGATCATTTTGAACAAAACAGCAGAGCCTACTATCATTAGTTATAAATCTAATATAGATTTAAATATCATGTATATAGCAAAAAAAAACTCTTTAAGACGGTAGATGTTTGGCTAACTGTGCTGGAGGGACCAAAGGACAATTTTTGGGTTTTACAAGACAAACAACAACTAATAGCGCTCTGAAATTATCCATAAAGAATTTTTTTTAAAAAGGCTGAACCTCCTGAAAATTATACTGTATAATGTCAAAATAATAAAATAAAAATATTAAGAAATTATCTATAAATGTACCTTTAAAGCAGTTGAACCCCATGAAAGTCGTTGTATAATTTACACAGCATCTCCAACCAACAGGTATGTTTCATGCACTTTTTAATGCTAAAAAGATTAGGGGAAGCAGGTCATGAAATGCATGCTCTCCCTCTGTGACATCTGGTTTAGTCCAAACAAAGGGGTCAGCCGTGGGCATAATGTCAAATACAAGTGAACGTCCTGCATCTCGGACAAATAGCAGCTGGACCAAAGAGACACTGTACGTACATTTAACTGTAAGAATTTGTCTTTGTGCTAAAACAATAGACTGGATCAGTTGCTCAGCATTGCCTGCCACAACATTATAAACTCCTTATCTCACATTTAGTGACAGAAGCAAGATGACTACAGACAATACCAGTGATGGGACACTTGCCCAGAACCAGAACCAAAGCCACAGCCAAAATAGTAGCATGACAGGTCCTGAAAATGCCACGCATTGACTGCAATAAAGCAACACCTCGGTCTGTGAATGTCAGACGTTTGGCTCAGTAGACGTTTTTGGAACCAAAAGACAATTTTTGGGTGGCACAAGACAAACATTAACTGATGACAGCATGAAACGATGAAATGAACCACTTGAATGTTACTGTATAATTTGCACAGTGGTTCCAACAGGGTTTGTGGACTTTTTTAAGGCAAAATAAAATAAAATAAAATAAAAAATAAAATAAAATAAAATAAAATAAAATAAAATAAAATAAAATAAAATAAAATAAAATAAAATAAAATAAAATAAAATAAAATAAAATAAAATAAAATAAAATAAAATAATAAATGCAAATAAAATAAAATAAAAGTATTTAAGAGTAAGATAATTAGATATATTAAGTCTTAATATATTAATATTTATAGTTATTTTAATTGAACATAATGATTTTATAATGTCATACTGAATTAATATTTTTATATATTAATTAAACTAATAATAAATGTATAATATTATATTGAATTTTGCAATTTTATCAATAGATTTGAAAGTTGTAGAGTGAGACCAACAAATAAATAAAATAAAATAAATTAAAATATTTGAGATTAAGATAAGAAGATATATTAAGACTTATTATATTGATATATATTTAATATATCAATTAACTTGTATATATATATTTTTTTGGTAACACTAGTCAAACCTCAACTGAAATCTTTAAATTAATGAGGGACAATAAAATGAAATAAAATAAAATAAAATAAAATAAAATAAAATAAAATAAAATAAAATAAAATAAAATAAAATAAAATAAAATAAAATAAAATAAAATAAAATAAAATAAAATAAAATAAAATAAAATAAAAATAAAATAAAATAAAATAAAATAAAATAAAATAAAATAAAATAAAATAGCATTATGAACTAATGAACTATAGCCTTTAAAATGACAAAGCACATATATAATAACAATGAGGCAATAATAATAGGTTCAAATAAAATATCAAAAGCCATCTTGAGAAAAAGTCAGAATTGTGAGATCACAATTACCTTTTTTTTTATTTTTTTTTATTTAGAGGCAGAAAGCTTCCATAGAAACCTGCAGCGCTGTAGTCAATAATTGTATCCCTTTAAACTCATCATTGATCACCAAAATGACATATTTAAATGTTAAAATTTCTTCATGCCTTAAAATAGCTTGAATGCATCTCGACACCCTTGCTTCATTTAGTATACGTGGAACTATGAATATGCTAATTAGCCCCGCCTCCTCTCACTCGCATGAGCTCAGAGATCCACTTGGTCAACTTACTGAGGTAAACGCTGCACAATGGTATCGCTCTACAACGTCGGACACATAACGGTAATTAATATGATTAGCCTTTTGCTTGACTACATTATTAAACAGCTAATAATGTGTTGTTCACATTCGTCAGTTTAGAGTCAGACGGCTGCCTTCTTAAAATCAGCATCCTTAGAAACACTTTGAACAACTTAGAACATCAGTGGAGATTGTTCATCATAACACCGTAATATACATCATACACCTGCTATATTGCTTAATGTACCTATTTTTCATATCAACAGAAAAATATACCAGGATAACCTGTTCTCTTGAGACCCCCTGCTTCAGAGCGGTCATAGTTAATGATATGCTAAAGCCCGCCCACATGTTGACATGATTGGTTACAAGGTAATTTGTGTTTATGTCAGAAACACCAACGATTTCAAACCACGGGTTTGAGACTGTCTATAGATCACTGAAGTTTTAAAGAGAAAATACTTATGAATTTGCACACGGTTTGTGTTAAAGCATATTAAAAACACATATAAACAACATTAAAAACTTGATTTTCACCACAGGACGACTTTAACTGAATATAATATAATTCAAACCGCCAAAGTGTCTAGGGAGTGTGACTGTGTTATCCGCCACTGCTGAAATCCACCCTCATTTAATGTCAAGCCAAAAGAAGTTTATACTAAAACTGACCCGTAATTTCCTGTTTAGGCTAAGATCATTTTTTGCGTAGCACGAGGAAAACATCACCAGAATTGCCACGAAGTGACCACAATAAAGCAACAGGGACCCAAACAACTCGGACTCTGAATGTCACCAGCAACTGGCCATTTCACCCGCAATGAGGCGGATCGCTTACATTGTGCACTGCTGATAATGGCAGCAGCGGGGTGTGATTGCAGGGCACGGTGCCCTCTCTCCTCAGCGGGGGCTTCGAGGGGACACACTGTTTTGGCAGGTGGCTGCGCATTGGCTTCCAGTGCAGGCGGACTGTTTCATCCGTCATCTGGATGGCCTGTCGGATTGGACGGTTGGACTGACAGAGCTGCGGGTAGTCAAGGAGACAGATTAGCTGACGGAGATTATCTGCCTGTTGAGATTACTTAAAACTGTCGCTTGATCACCTTACATTACCACTTTATGTATGAAGAGATGTTTGCTTTAGGCTCGACTATAATCAGATGGATGCAGCGCTGCTATCGTACAACAAGAGGTAACCTTTGACCTGAAGGTCTCATTTCTCTCAGCTGGGTCATTCATATTTTGTCATTCAGATCCTTAAATGTTATTAATTATGACTAGTTGCACAAGAAAGTTAACAGGATTCAAATAAAGAGATAAAGCCTTTGCTTAGCAAGGGACATGAAGGTGATAACTTAAAGTTAATTCTAATATTTAAAACCATATTCAGAAAAATGTGTAATATCATATAAAATTTTGTCATATAGATTTTAAAGTTGTGAGACCAACCAATAAAATAAAATGAAATAATTAAATAAAATAAAATAAATAAGTATTTAAGAGTAAGATAATTAGATATATTAAGTCTTTATATATTAATATGTATTTATTTTAATTGAACTTTAATAATTTTATAATGTCATACTGAATTAATATTTTTATGTATTAATTGAACTTATAATAAATGTGTAATATCATATTTAATTTTGCAATTTTATCAATAGATTTGAAAGTTGTAGAGTGAGACCAAAAATAAAATAAAATAAAATAAAATAAAATAAAATAAAATAAAATAAAATAAAATAAAATAAAATAAAATAAAATAAAATAAAATAAAATAAAATAAAATATTTGAGATTAAGATAATAAGTTATATTAAGACTTAATATATTGATATATATTTAATATATCAATTAACTTATATATTTATTTTTTGGTAACACTAGTCAAACCTCAACTAAAATTTTTAAATTAGTGAGGGACTGGGAGTTAGCTTTCATGATAATGGCAACTCGAGGTTAATTCTAATATTTAACCTTATCATATTTCTAATATTCATAAAATCATAGTAAATTATGTAATTTTATCACTAGAACTGAAAGCTTTAGAGTGAGACAAACCAGCTATCATAAAAATTGCACAAATCTATTGCTAATACTTACAGCTGTTTATGTTGTTGTTTCTCCCTCAAAATGATATTTTGTAATGTTATTTTTGTTTAATAAATTACCAGGTTGGTGGATCCAAAAATTATATTCATGCATTTTTTATTAATATTTATGTTAATCATTTATGGCTTATGATTTATCAGTTTCACTTTTGATTTCATATATTTATGTACTTCTACTTTACATATTAATTCTCATCATATTTTTAAGTATTTACTAGTTATTGTACCTTTATGGTTATTCTTATTTTATATTTAAGAGAGTATGCTTGTTATGTTCAATTGTTCTTCAAGTGTTCCAGTGTGACAGGTCACACTGACACGTTTGTGGTTAGACATTGGACGCCTGCCAAATACGGCAGAAGTGGTGTTTTTTCAGAATTAATGTTTGCTGACATTTAATAGTGTAAGTTTGCAAAATTCCCTAAGGGTTAAAACAACTATTTTTGACACTGGACCAGTTTATGACAAATGGGTAAAACCATTTAACCTTTTCTTTTAATATAAAAACATCCGCTTGTGTGGGATGTAAATTTCCCTATATGCTCATGGTATAAAGCTGACCGGGTCATTGATAATTCAGCTTTTTCCCTCCTTTGCTCTCCTTGTCTTCTGCTTCTCTCTCTCATCTGCAAATGTATAATGTTTTAATTCTTTTTTGATCTTCATCTATTAGATACAATACTCTGGATTTTACAATACTCTAAATTTTATTATTAACTATTGACTAATACTTTATGATGGTTATTTTACCTTTTGGTTTTATTAAGTATTTTCATTATCGATTAAAGTTTGCGCGTGAGGCTAAATTTAATTGTAATGAATAAATAATTTTTCATCAACTTTATCTACTGCCTGGATCTCATTTTCTCAAGTTTTTGCATCACAGGTGTTCCATGTGTGCAAACAAGTGAAATGATTTAAAATTCTTTTTTAAAAAAAAACACTAAAATTATTTAAATCTTACAAAATTGTAAGTTTAAATGGGTCATGACATGGATTTTTAAAATATTATTTTAATATGTTCCTTGAGGTTCACTTATAATGTTAATAAAGTTGAAATTATACATTTTTAAGGTGTGGCTCCTTTAAGGCTTGTCAGTAAACGGCTACTGTTATGATTTGCCATATCAAACAGTATCAATGTCAGTGTTTTGAAAACATTATTCATACAAAACCGTCATTTACAGACAAAGCATTATGAAATCATTTACTTATGGTTTGTGATGCAGCTGTCGTCAGATCTAATACAGCTGACTGCTTCATCTGTCAACAAAAGTTTCTTTTGCGAACTCTTCATTACACTGTGCCTCGTTTACAAAACAAAAAGCTCCGAATTAACATATAATCATCTGACACGATCCAGGATGCCATTAAAATAAACCATCTACTTCTTTCTGACACTGAGATCCTTCTGAAGTCTGTACAGAGACAGACTCAAGCATGTTTAGTATATCAGAAGCTGAACACACATCTGTATACTGTATCAGTGTAGACAGCATCAGTGATTTTAATGGCTTCTATTTGCTTTTGACACGACGCACATCCAGTGTGGGCAAATGTCTGCCGTTAAGCGAATGAACGCCAGTGGGCGGGGCCTGTGGTGCATATTGGTCAATGTCTTGCTCTGGAGGCAGTCATATGCAAATGTATTTGCCCATGTGACATCGCAGATCCCGCAATATCAAAATGAGCCATTGTTAGAGCTTGAATAAATAAATGCCCTTGTTTATAATGAGGACCTTTTAAGCTATGAATCATGCAGGAAGTTTTAATGGTACAAAGACCTCTTATATGTCAAAAGATCAAGGCAAATTTGATTTCTAATGTCATGTCCCCTTTAATATTTTATCCTTTATATTAAAGGGTATATGAAGGTGACATACTACATAGTAAGATTATACACTTCCACAATGGGCTCGGCAGACCCAGGTGATTAGCATGCTTAAACCTCTGGGATCACAACGTCTCCCCGGCATCTCGCCCTGTCCGGAACGAGCTGACAATTGGATGAGCTCACAGCTCGCTCCGTTCCCACTTACTCTATTCTCGATTCAGTGTGAGAGTGCGCCGGCAGCCGAATATCACACCTCCTGTACTCGCACGTCGATACAGCCATCGTGTGCCAGAATGGAGATCACAGTAGTCTCAACCTCTAAAAGCATGCCATGGACCGTCCGCATAATGCATGCGAAGATGACTAGAAATATTACAAGGTATTTTGCATGAATATATAATGGCAGTTAAATGCATGTGTATCATTAGTGGCCTCATGGGAAGCGTGTCATTTTTATTTTTAGCAGCTTTCCCTTTAAATCTCAGAACCCCCTCATCATCCATTTCATTTATATCCTTAAGCACCATCACTTAAAACTATTACCAGTAGCCAGCGGTTCAAACGCATCACGTGACACATCATAATCCCCAGCTGCGACGTAAGTGATGTCAGCAAACTCTCTTACGCCATAACAGCTGTTCCAATTAAAACCACGAGTCTAATGCCTCTTTGATCATCCCTGCGCTTCCATTACTATCCAGAAGGCTCCCTCGGCATTAGCCTCAATGCTAATTCCTTCCTGGTTGCCGCAGCAAGGGCAAATTTGACAAACATCAGGAGCGCTTTTGATGGCAGGAGGATTTGGTGACTGAGTCAGAGTCACTGAGGAGTTTGATGGCGCACTCTGAATACCAATGTGCCTGGCAGGCCTCCATCATATTGTTGACTGAAAATGAGAGCGAGAGCGCTAATGCACTAGTTGAATTGCTATGCAGCTCGACGCTCCGCCATTGAAGGGTTGATTAGCGCTAAAGGCGGAGCGCTCAGGGTCTCTGGGTTGAAGAGTATCATTTGCCTTCAGCCTTGACTCAACTTCAGTAATAAGTGATAGTGGCACACTTGTACACCACTGCTAATTTAAATAATAATGATCAAGTAGACTTTCAAAACCTTTGAATATTTATCCAGACCTTCTATAGATCCATTTTATCATAGAAACTGTTTCTGTCCTTTTTATTCAACTTCCTCCTTGGAAAAAACGCAATAAAATACCACTTGAAATCAGATTTCTCACTTGGCAAGGAATTCACACAACATCAATGCCAAGCAAAAGCAACAGACACCAAACTGGTATAAACTAAAATAAACATGATTGCACAGTCAAAAATGTATTTAACATTCATGTATTTTCAATATTCAAAAATTAAAAAAACATTTAAGGTAATACATACTGTATTTTAATCTGAGTAAAACATGCATTTTAAAGGTGCCATAGAATCAAAAATTGAATTTACCTTTGCATAGTTGAATAACAAGAGTTCAGTACATGGAAAAGACATACATTGAGTTTCAAACTCCATTGTTTCCTCCTTCTTATATAAATATCATTTGTTTAAAAGACCTCCGAAGCAAGGTTATAATCGTTAACGAAAACGAACGAAAAAACGAAAACTAGGTGGGAAAAAACATTGTCGTTAACTGAAATAAAATAAAAACGAGGCATTACAAAAAAACGATAACTAACTAAAACTGCAATGTGTGTTTGGCAAAACTAACTAAAATAAAATAAAATTATAGATTAAATGTCCTTAGTTTTCGTCTTTATCAATGTCTTTCATAGAGCAAATAACGTTCAGCTGCATTTCCTTTCCCTGCGTCTATCACATACACGCGCGCACACACACACACACACACACACACACACACACACAGCCCCTCCCGTCAGTGCACGCCGCGTCTCCATGAGAACGAGTGTTCGACTTTGAAAGCAAGTTCGCTAAAGGTTGGTATCTCGTGAACACCTTTACACAAACACACATTAAAAAGTGGTATAAAAATATTTTTAATTCTGAATATAACTTTGTCAGCGTGTTAATGTCGACGCGAGAAGCGATTGCTACTATAGCAAGTTAACTAGTCGCAAGTTTGAGGTAAAATGCACTTGGGTTGTCGATGTCAAAACACTATATAAGCTGTGATTCAAATATTAAATAATGTAATTTGTTTACTCTTACACTGAATGTTTGCTGCTTCAATCCAAATGTGTTTGCATAGTTCACCCAAAATGAAAATTACTGTGAGAAAAAAAATCAAGTTTACAGAGTTTTAGTGTCACTGAAGGTAAACCTGCGTTGCTCATGGTGGTTAACGTTACCTCTCTTAACGTGCTCTTGCTGAATGGCAACAAGGATTGCACTATTGTACCTTTTGTATGTTTTCATTTTTTTTAACTGTATTTTATTTTTTATAACGAAGCTACGATGTCACATTTCCGCTGCTTTGTTGTGTGTGCGTGAGGCGCGGGCGCTATCAAACGGCTGTCTTTGCAGGGGACTTGCCTCATCGTCATGGCAACGGTTCGTAGTCAGGTCAGATTAGGTCAGAGTTGGTTGCCGTTTGTTGGATGCTCAGACTACCAAACTAACGCCGATTAAACATGTTCAGTCTGGTGAAAACCAACGCCGGGTATCAGGGTTATCACACCGATCCAACAAACTCCAACAGACGAGTTTGTTGGCGTTTGTCGGTGCGGTGTGAATTGGCCTTTACACTGAATGTTTGCTGCTTCAATCCAGACGAGTAGGCTTTTGTAAATTTAGTAACTGTTATAGGGTGTGAAAATTGTACAGCTGTGGTATTTGTATAGGGTGTGAATTCTGTATAGAAGATGTGTAGATTTTTGGTAGATTTTTTGGCAATTTTCTGAAGGTGTCACACACACACTAAAAAAATTGAAAAGCTGTATTTAAAGGTTTTTTTTTTTTTTTTTTTGTTATTTGTCATGTTCTTTTCTCAGATTGAGCTACCTGACAATCTGACAGAAATGTCTTGTTGTGGCTCAAAAATGGGTAGAATACATGCGGTTCATGTATGTCTTCTTTAGTCTGTTGGCTCTTTAGGTTTTTACTGGCACACGTCACTTACACATTTTGCACTTACTGCGGAGTGTTGAGACTGTTTACATATTTGTGCCCATATGTACATTTTATGTACTGGTTTTATTTTTGAATGAATATTTTCTAAAATTGTATGATGTTTTTGTTGAGTTATTATTACACAATACTTTTTCTGACCTTTTTGAATCTTGCCCCTGACAAATAACCCAAATTACAAAAAAAGACTAAAACTAACACTAAAACTAATAAAAACTAAACTAAAACTAAGCATTTTCAAAAAATAAAAACTAAACTAAACTAGCAAACCCACTTTAAAAACTAATTAAAACTAAACTGAATTTGAAAACAAAAAGTCAAAACGAAATAAAAATAAAAACTAATGAAAAATGCAAAACTATAATAACCTTGCTCCGAAGAACATGCGAATCTCAACATAACACCGACTGTTACGTAACAGTCGGGATCATTAATATGTACGCCCCCAATATTTGCATATGCCAGCCCATGATCGAGGCATTACACAAGGGCAGAACGTCTGGATGTGCACAACTGAATCATCAGACTAGGTAAGCAAGCAAGAACAATAGCGAAAAATGTCAGATGGAGCAATAATAACTGACATGATCCATGATATCATGATATTTTTAGTGATATTTGTGAATTGTCTTTCTAAATGTTTTGTTAGCATGTTGCTAATGTACTGTTAAATGTGGTTAAAGTTACCATCGTTTCTTACTGTATTCACGGAGACAAGAGAGCCGTCACTATTTTCATTTTTAAACACTTGCAGTCTGTATAATTCATAAACACAACTTCATTCTTTATAAATCTCTCCAACAGTGTGTAATGTTAGCTTTAGCCACGGAGCACTATCAAACTCATTCACAATCAAATGTAAACATCCAAATAAATACTATACTCACAGGAATCGATGCATGCATGCAGTATGCATGACGAACATCTTGTACAGATCCATTTGAGGGTTATATTAGCTGTGTGAACTTTGTTTATGCACTGTATAACTGCACTTATAGTCGAGAGCTGAGGAAGGCAGGGAGCGCGAGATTTAAAGGGGCCGCAGCCTGAATCGGCGCATAGTTAATGATGCCCCAAAATAGGCAGTTAAAAAAATTAATTTAAAAAAAAATCTATGGGGTATTTTGAGCTGAAACTTCACAGACACATTCAGGGGACACCTTAGACTTATATTACATCTTTTGAAAAGATGTTCTACGGCACCTTTAAATTAGTCAAATACATTTTGCACAAACCAAATACAATTATCAATTTGAATATGAAATAATTTTATATTTTAAATATTCTAAAAAATATATAAATCCCACACACTAAGCAGCAGCAAATTTAAAAACACCTTTTTAGTACATCGAGTACTTGATTATTCAAAATAATATAGTGTTATAATATAATATTCAAAACTTTTTTTAAAAATAATAATCAGAATGGTTTTTGCATGGCTCTAATAATCTTTTCTGAACAATCCCTTTCATTTAAAAGTGAGCAGTTTTGCTAAATACAACCACACACCCTCTCTACAAAACTCCACCCCTTTATAAGACACATCAGTCAATTCAATGTCAGCAAATTTGAATATGCAAAATGATTGACGGGCAAAGGGCTGATCTGCTAATTTTCGATCCCCAGATCTTTTTTTACAGTGTTTAAGACTAATTCAATTTTCTGAATTCAACAGCGTGTAAACATACTTTTTCACTAGAAAAAAAATGAAATAACCTGAAAGTATTATGTAATCATTAAGACATTTCTCCTTATATACAACCTTTTTTGGCATAAAAGGTTCTTTAAAATGAAGTCATGAACCCTAAAGTTCTAAATAGAGCCTTTTCTTCTAATAGTGTATAAAGGTTATTCTCAAAATGGCTGTTGATGTTCTTTACATTAGCATGTTCTTCCTGATATCTCTCCCAATAGTAGATTGAGCAGTTCAGAGCTTCTCAAAAGCGCATTTGGTAATCTCCATTTATCCCCCAAGGCATCTGGGTCGTTTTTTCTACTCTCCACTCCATCAGCCTAAAGAAATCCTCTTGTTCACCCTTCACTCTTTAAGAAAAGAATCTCTCCCACCCATCTCTGCAAAGTGTGATTTTAAAAGGCAGCTAAGCATCCACATGAGCACATATGCCACAGAAGCATCTAAATGAGCCACCTTCTACTCTTTATATTATTCTTTGGCAGCGAGCTGTCATGCACTCATCTAGTTTCAGATGAACATGTGTGGGCGGCCTGTGCTTGTACACACCTGCTCAATGCCCACAGCGCAAAATCAAACGTGACTGATAAATCTCATCAGCTATATATTATCAGGACGTATACTGGCCCATTGTCCACTATATTACACACATGGATGTTATCACTGTATTGCCTATACTATAGGCTGATGTCTTATATAGCCATTTTACATTGCAAAGCAAGCATAACTCTATTGCATGATAAATAAAAACCTCAAGAACTTTTAAAGTGCCCCTGTTATGCTATTTTAAAGGCTAATTTTGCTTTGGAGGACTTCTACAGTAGGTTTGCACACATCGAAAGTCAAAAAACAGTAATTTTTCTCATAATATACACTGCAGCATCAATTATTTTCTTGTGTCTGAAACTGTTAAAGGATTTGTTCTCTCTAAACCCCACCTTTCTGAGAGTCTACTCTGCTCTGATTGGTCAGATGGCTCAGTCTGTTGTGATTGATCTACTCTGCTCTGATTGTTCGGATGGCTCAGTCTGTTTGTTGTGATTGGTCGGAAACGAAACACTCATTATCATATCTGAGTTTCAGCTCCAGATCTTCCACAGTGATAACAATGACTGCAGTTTTATCGTATCAATCTCATCTGTTGGAAGCGATGTAAATTGGTTTGCTTTGACAGCAGAAAACAGTGTCTTCTCAACATGTCGACAAAACAAACCAAACTCTTCCGGTCTCAGCTACAACTACAGCATTTGAGGGCGGGTCAAAGTAGACATCGTTCACCGGCAGCCAATGAAAAGCATACTCTGGCATTATGCAAATTTGTTACAAACCTACAAAGATTTGTGCATGAAGACTGGAATTACTGATGAGTCTTTCAGGCAGAATCAGTTTCTTTTAGGAGACTATCTGCACTTTGATCTGAAACTTTGCACACCTTTTGCATTCACAAACATCTATATAACACAATATATGAAAGGAAATATCTGAAAACCATAATAGGGGCACTTTAAATATTTATATATTTCAACTGATTTGCTGTAAGCATCAACAAACAACAAAAATCTAAGCCAAAGTGACCACAGGTGAATGTCACATCATAAAAAGGCTATAAAACTAAGAGTGATTGTTATGATGTTATAATTTCATTATATTTAATGACACTATGACATTCCTTATTGTAGTCTCTCATTCATAGTAAAAACATGAGAATGAATTTAACCTCTCTTATCTCCTGAAGGAAATAAAAAGCCTTAAGAGATTCACTCTAGCGGCGGTAATTGAAAAGATTAAGTAACATACTGGAGTTCAGCAGCGGTGCATTGCACAGAGCGCAAGCCTGATTGAATTTTTAAGTTATAAGGGGGTATTTGATTTGCATTGAGTGTCCGCAGTGGTGCCACTTTCAGCGGAATATAGAAAATTATACTTAACATGCTACATTAGGGGTGGAATGGATTTTATAAATTCAAAGCACTTAGGAAAAATCGCAATTAACCTTCAATGCACATGACATCTATGAAAATGGTATAGGGTGTGTCACTGTTAATGTATAGTTATTATAATGCCTTATAAATTTGCCCCTATTTGGGTGTGGGCAAAAACATGCAGTTTTTGTGTGTCCCTTTAAATGCAAATGAGCTGCTGCTCCCCGCCCCCTTTCCAGAAGAGGGCGGAGCTTTAACAGCTCAACAACAACAAAGCTGGAGAATCTCACGCAGCCAAAATGAGGATTGTCAGTAATGGTGTTCAGCCTTACATTGTTCAAACTGGAGTCGACACTGATGGAGAGACTCAGGAAGAAGTTACAACTTTTAGAATGAAACTGGATGTTTCTGAATGGTTAGTGGATAAATTTATGTAGTTGCTGTGGAGTTGATTCAACTCATCGACTAGCATGTGTCGTCATGTTTATCTTTTGTGTTGAATTGACCCCTGTTTGTGAAGCAGTCCGGCGTAAAATGACGGCATGTCAACAACACTCTACTACAACAACTCTTTCTCTTCTCTAAAGCAGCCCAACATGGCCCCGCCCCCTTTGTTGAGTGTTCTCGGGGGCGGGGTTTATGTAAATTTTGGAGTTTGTGATGTCACTAACCCAGGAAGAAGCTCGTTGTAGTCCCTACCAGCCGTTTTCTGCAATTTCTGTAAAAGAAAATATCTCCCTTTGCATTGAACTTTGAGCGTCGTAACTTTGCAGATGTTGTTTATGCTCAAACAGCAACATTACACACTAACTAAAGTTAAAAAAGTGGAATCATAATCAAGGACCCCTTTTAACACAAATTAATTTGCAACTACATGTCAACTAATTCTCATTAGAGATTTGCAACAGTAGACTGTTAGTTTAGGGTTAGTAGAATAAGTTGACATGAAATTGTTGCTTATAGAATGTCTGTTGAAGATAAAGCAGACAATCTACTAATACTCTAATGACTGCTAGTTGACATGTAGTTGCAAAGTTACTCAGTTAGTAGAATGTCTACAGTGGATTATCAAAATAAAGTGTAAACATTTGTCTTCAGAAATGTAGTTTTCTAAAGCCAACATATTGCCAGAATCAGGGGAAGCCTTTGAAAGAAACTTGACACGAATCAGAAGGTTTTGAAAGAGTCTCTTCAAATCAATCCTTGATGCCGACTCTAAAAACAGCATGATGAAGAAGAGAGGTTCATGGACGCCAGCTCGCTCTCAACAATAACACTTCAGCTGAACACTCTGCACCCAAAGAGAAAAATAACCATTCAGACTCTTTGGCCGCTAAATTCTAGTACAGTACTTGAGTAGAGGAGGGATATCAGGGTTTCTGTGTGTCTGCAGCTTCATCAAGTGTGGGCCGGTTCCTGCGCTGGAGTGGGGCAAGATCAAGTCTGCAGCATTGTATAAGTTTCTCATAAATACTGCGATAATATCAAGTTGACTTCATTTCCGCCAGAGCGGCCCCACTCACGCGCAGACGTTCGGCGCATCATACTGATGTATTTTTCATTAAAATCACAATTGGCAGCACGCCGAGGTGGCACCTAATTGCTCTCATATCATCTCTGATTGTAACCTGATCTTTTTGTTGCAGCGCTGCGGCAGACGCATTCATATCTGAACGCACAAGGCTGGGTTATGAAAGCGTAGCCGTAGGCATGCTGCTTTACATGTGAACACCACACCTCCCCGAGCTCGACTGGCTTCGGAGAAACGACACATTACAGCTCTCTGACTACATCTGACGCCACGTGCCGGTGACAGGGAGGTGCGGTGGTGGTCTGTGAAAGTGCTCCGCTGGGCACTGAGCCGGATAAAATTAGGCAATCAAAAAGCGATCTCTGCCAGCACAAAGAATTCATTTTTCATGAGCAACAAGTAGACCTGAGCTTTGATACACTGGGATGTGCCAAGTGACTGGAATGAGTGAAGGGTAAATGTCATTTAAAGTGAAGTTAAGGGTACAATCAACAGTATTTGTGGCATAATATTTGAAAAAAGGGTTATGGTGAGGCACTTCCAATGGAAGTGAATGAGACCAATTTTTGGTGCATTCAAAAGCAGAAATGTGAGGTTTATAATTATGTTCAAATTTGTGCATTTTTTAAGTTGGAAAGCTGTTTAAATCACCATTTTTACAGTAGTTTTAGGGTTTTATTGTTCATGATATTGCGTTGTCATGGCAACAGAGTTGTAAAACTGGATATAACTTCACACTCAAAAGTTTTTGTCCATATTAAAATAATTTTACCATGCATATTGTTCACGTCATGTGGCTGTACTATTGAAACAGTGAGTACTTTAACATTTCCAGGGTAGCTGGACTTTTTTCAGCATCAAGATTTCAGATTAAAATGATTTAATCATTTTCACTTCAGTAGCCTTGCTGTGTGACAACTGAATGAATTTCCTCCATTAATATGAGGTGAACAATTAAACTAAAAGTAGAAAAAATACAGGTTTGAGTTGACATATGACATCTAACACTTCTGTTAGTGCTTAAAGGTGCCGTAGAACGTCTTTTTAAAAGATGTAATATAAGTCTAAGGTGTCCCCTGAATGTGTCTGTGAAGTTTCAGCTCAAAATACCCCATAGATTTTTTTTAATTCATTTTTTTAATTGCCTATTTTGGGGCATCATTAAATATGCGCAGATTCAGGCTGCGGCCCCTTTAAATCTTGTGCCCTTGGAGCTCGCGTTTGCCTTAAACAGCATAAAGTTCACACAGCTAATATAACCCTCAAAATAGATATTTACAAAGTGTTCGTCATGCAACATGTTTAATCGCGCAAGTATGGTATTTATTTGGATGTTTACATTTGATTCTGAAGGAGTTTGATAGTGCTCCGTGGCTAAAGCTAACATTACACACTGTTGGAGAGATTTATGATGAATGAAGTTGTGTTTATGAATTATACAGACTGCAAGTGTTTAAAAATGAAAACAGCGACGGCTCTTGTCTCCGTGAATACAGTAATAAACGATGGTAACTTTAACCACATTTAACAGTACATTAGCAACATGCTAACGAAACATTTAGAAAGACAATTTACAAATATCACTAAAAATATTATGTAATCATGGATCATGTCAGTTATTATCACTCCATCTGCCATTTTTCACTGTTGTTCTTGGTTGCTTACCTAGTCTGATGATTCAGCTGTGCACAGATCCAGACGTTAATACTGGCTGCCCTTGTCTAATGCCTTGAACATGGGCTGGCATATGCAAATATTGGGGGCGTACATATTAATGATCCCGACTGTTACGTAACAGTCGGTGTTATGTTGAGATTTGCCTGTTCTTCAGAGGTCTTTTAAACAAATGAGATTTATATAAGAAGGAGGAAACAATGGTGTTTGAAACTCAATGTATGTCATTTCCATGTACTGAACTCTTGTTATTTAACTATGCCAAGATAAATTCAATTTTTAATTCTAGAGCACCTTTAAAGGGTTAGTTCACCCAAAAATGAAATTTCTGTCATTAATTACTCACCCTCATGTCGTTTAAAACTCACAAGACCTTCGTTCGTCTTCAGAACACAAATTAAGATATTTTTTGATGAAATCCAAGAGGTTTTTTTATCCCCCATAGAAAGCAATATAATTACCGTCATTTTAACGATGTCTTTAATACTTTCTGGACCTTGAATGTGGTAATTATGTTGCTTTCTATTGGGGATAAAATAAAAAAAATTTGGGTCTTACGGGTTTGGAACGACATGAGGTTGAGTAATTAATGATAGAAATTTCATAATAATAATAGAATAAACCCTTTAAGTGTCACGGATCCCTTGTCTCCCGGACTCCAAATCCCATGATCCTCTTGTCTCCACACCTGCACTCACTTCCCTCGTCAGCTCCTCATCTTCACGGATCACCTGCACCTGTTCCTGATCGTCATCACTCCCTATATAATGGACTCACTCCCTTCACTCCTTGTCTGTCCTAAATGTTATATTGCGTATGTTTGGTGTTTCCTTCCGTTGTTCATTAAAAAGACCCATTGTTATTGTGGAGATCCGTATTTGCCTTGTCTTTACACCAGCTACCGTAACAGAAGGACAGACCAATACCGTTGGATATCCACAGTGGAAACAATGGGGATTTTCCTTGTTCCTGTACCCCCGAAGCCTCTCAACACAGAGGAAAGGCTTTGCCGTTTACGGCAGAGTGGCAGGCCGTTGGAGAGGTATGTGGAGGAATTTTTGGAGGTCTCTTATTTGGTGAGCTGGACTGATGCCTGCCTTAATGCTGTTTTTCTGATGGGACTGGACAAGGACGTTATTCGTTATAACGAACCAGCCTGTAATTTCTCCTTAGTCGATTCCCTGAATGTGATTCTCCTGTTAAATGGTTCTAGTTTTGAATTAGAGAAAGTTCTAGAGAACCAGAGTCCTTGTCCAGCCCCATCAGCAGCTTATCGGGCATCACCAGCTCACCTTACCCTAAAACCCTGCACATACCGCTTCAACGGTCCTGCCCACTCCTGGCCGCCAGCCACCGAGCTAGCAGCTCCAGTCCCCGCCGAGCAAGCAGCTCCAGTCTCCGCCAAGCAAGCAGCTCCGGTCTCCGCCGAGCCAGCTCCTGTACCAGTGGGGCTTCTCATTGTTTATGAGGGACTGAACTGGACCCCTCTTCATACAGCTCCAGCCGCCGCCGCCGCCGAGCCCTCAGCTCCAGCCGCCGCCGCCGCCGAGCCCTCTGCTCCAGCCGCCGCCGCCGCCGAGCCCTCAGCTCCAGCCGCCGCCGCCGAGCCCTCAGCTCCAGCCGCCGCCGCCGAGCCCTCTGCTCCAGCCGCCGCCGAGCCCTCTGCTCCAGCCGCCGCCGAGCCAGCCGCTTCAGTCTCAGCCGCCGAGCCAGTATCCCCAGTCTCAGCCGCCGAGCCCTCCGCTCCTGCCTCAGCCGCCGAGCCAGCCGCCCCAGTCGCTGACGCCGAATCAGCCACTCCACGCGCCGCCAAGCCAGCTCCATGCTCCTCCACCCACATATCCATGATGTCTCTGGGACTCCTTGTTACTATCCTAAACCTCCCCAAGTATTTTTTGGGGGGGGGCCAAGTACCCGTTGGTGGGGGACATGTGGGCGCCACACATGGGGGTGGGCTCCGAACTCTGAGCTGACCCGCCCACGCCTCCTGACCCGCCGTGGCCGCCCACTGCACCTGACCCGCCGTGGCCGCCCGCTGCACCTGACCCGCCGTGGCAGCCCACTGCACCTGACCCGCCATGGCTGCCCGCTGTACCTGACCCGCCATGGCTCATGGACCCGCCCTGGAGACCTCCACTCCTACCCATGCCTCTGCCTGCACCGGCATGAGGTCTCCAGGGCGCCCACCCCCCCTCCCCGCGCCTACCGGGAGGGGGAGGTACTCTCACGGATCCCTTGTCTTCCGGACTCCAAATCCCATGATCCTCTTGTCTCCACACCTGCACTCACTTCCCTCGTCAGCTCCTCATCTTCACGGATCACCTGCACCTGTTCCTGATCGTCATCACTCCCTATATAATGGACTCACTCCCTTCACTCCTTGTCTGTCCTAAATGTTATATTGCGTATGTTTGGTGTTTCCTTCCGTTGTTCATTAAAAAGACCCATTGTTATTGTGGAGATCCGTATTTGCCTTGTCTTTACACCAGCTACCGTAACATTAAGGTCCCGATATACTTCAGGCAAAATAGAAGAACGAACTGGTGTGACATAAATTTGAACAAAATCAAGCCAAAACGAAGTTCGGATTGTGTTTGTTATGGGAGTTTGAAACTACAGAGCCCTGCACATGATATGTCTAGTCTATATATATATATAAAGGGGCCACAAATTAAGAATTCTTTCTCTCATTTTAAATAAATCATAAAACGCACAATATAATAGCTTGTTCCCTCATTTTACATAATCATGCACACAGTATAATAATTCCCTATTTAGTAAATCATGGCAACGTTGTACAAATTTGTTCCGGCGTTTTGATTTAACTAAAACAAGGGAACAAATTATGATATTGTGCGCATGATTTAGTAAAACGAAAGAACAAATTATTATTCATATGTCATTAATTAGTAAAATGTGGTGACGTATTAGTAATTTGTGGGAATTAATGGTTAATTTGTGGCCACAATATACATATTTTTCCCACATGTCATGTGCGGGGCTCCGTATGAAACATATTGCCAAAGCGAACTTTCCAGAAAAGTTAGCTCTAACTACACTGCATTCCAAATTATTATGCAAGTGACATATCAGTAAGATTTCAGTAGAATAAACATTCAGATTTTAGTTTTTCTAAGAAAATGTTTGTTTGTTTATTTATCCATGTCTTTTTAGATAACTGGTATCAATCTCAGACAAAATAATTTGCCAGGTCTATGGAAACCCTACTTAGAGGTTGTTCCACATTATTAAGCAAGTCACAGTTCTCATGCAATATGGGGAGGAAGAAAGATCTTTCTGAAGATGAAAAGCATGAAATGGTGCAATATTGTGCAAAAGGCATGAAAACAACTAATATTGTGTGATAATGAATGGAGATTATCAAATTATCATAAGATTTGTGAGTGATCCAGAGCACAGCAGAACTCGGTCAGATAAAGGCTTATTAATGAAAGTTCCTGTCAAAAAAAATAATTGTATTAAAAGGGCAGCTATAAAAAAAGCCAGTGTTGAGCAGCAAACAGGTATTTGAAGCTTCTGGTGTCTCTGGAGTCTCAAGATGCTCTCCATGTAGGCTGGCATTCAGTTTCACAAAATATTAGTTGTTTTCATGCCTTTTGCACAACATTGGACCATTTCATGCTTTTCATCTTCAGAAAGATCTTTCTTCCTCCCCATATTGCATGAGAACTGTGACTTGCTTAATAATGTGGAACAACCTCTAAGTAGGGTTTCCATAGACCTGGCAAATTATTTTTGTCTGAGATTGATACCAGTTATCTAAAAAGACATGGATAAATAAACAAACAAACATTTTCTTAGAAAAACTAAAATCTGAATGTTTATTCTACTGAAATCTTACTGATATGTCACTTGCATAATAATTTGGAACGTACCTATTACCTACCTACGTAATAGGTAGGTGTGGTTCTGAAGCTCCGCCTTCTTTGACGTAGAACTCTTCTTCTGTTCAGTCCGTCGTGGACTTCCATGAGTAAAAACATGAATGCAACTGCTGTTTTAATACCTACATATTAATCTAGACGTCGCTCTCAGCAGCTTTGACGACAGTGCAGGATGTTCGTTAACAGTATATTGCTGCTCACGTATTCCAAACTTACCCCTAGTGAAGAATGAAAAAGAACTTCAGTGTGAGTTTATCAGGGCCTTAATCTGTCATGTCAAACACTCAAGTACCCAGTGTGAGTCTCTCTGAAACTCCCATGACACATCTGCTCAGGAAAATGAAACACAGGGTGACCTTTTGCAGCTGCTTTGAAGCTTAAATGAATAATAAATGTTGTAGACAATCATGCTTTGGTCAAGTATTAACTATTTATGTTTACAGGGAGCCCCCGCGGTCTACATTCACAAAGAGCTGCCATCCTTTTGCTGCACTGTAAGGTGTTTATTTAATATTATTTCATACTATTATTAATATTTTGAATTAGCTTTTATTTTCAGTTTTCATTTTGATTTTATAATAATTATTTTTATTTATATAGTGCCTTAAGGTCGCTTTCCACGAAATCTATCATACATCAGCAAAACAACCAATACAAAACAGCATTACATCATCAAATACTAAGGCAAATAACAGCAGGACAGAGGAAAAAGAAGCAAGGATGCGGTATTTTTAGAACAGTCGGCAGTGTGCAAATACACTAGTATTCTTTTCCGAACAAAACCTGAGACTTCTCATTAAAAGAAAACACACAGATCTTAGTTCACGAAAGCCCTAAACGCCAGGCTCTGTGCAGAATTTCATCCATTTAATTCGATATGTGAGATCTTTTCTGTCTCAAACAGTACAAAGTGTTACTCGGTGAAATGTTCAGGGACAGAAATGGCTGTCTGGCTTCGCTGCGTTCTAGAGTTCAAGACCTCCAAATGTCACCATCCGTATTAAATGTCCTTCTTCGCTCAGGAGATCAACTCTTTTTGCAGTGCTAATGGCTGTTTTAAGCTGCATTATTTTATGAAAATAACAACCCCCATTTCACTTGTTAGTGGCAAGATAAATTCTCACCAAAATGACTTAAGGATGTTTTATTTTACTTTAAAGCAGCATGACACCCACTAAAGAGCTGCATGAGGCCCGGCGCTAAAAAACAACAAGCATGCTACAGGTGTGTGTGATCAAAGAAGAAATTTAACACAAATGATGGGGAAATTATAACATAAACAATCATAAAGTGTGTTCCAGTTGGGCCATCTGACCAATCAGAGCAGAGCAGACCAATCACAACAGACTGGAAAAGCAATCGTACAACAGAGCAACAGATTCATATGAACTAGTCATCAATTCGCGAATGCCATGAGATTGTGTTGGCTATTCATAGTAACTGTAGAGCAAAGTTCAAAGTGTTGACACTAGCTTCATCACGTTCTCACTCCACCACTACAGCCGCTTAGTGCATAAACCGGGCCACATTTCACACTTCAACTTTTACAGCTGAACAAATACATCACTTGGGTTTGCATAGGTTCGAACCACACATTAGCACTCCCAGCACTATTTATACTACAAAACGGTGTAGAATAGTGTGAAATGGGAAATGAACACGACTCAACAACGTTTCTCCCCTAAATAAGTCGTTCCTGCATGGATCACAGTGGCATTTTGGTGACATTTACCAGTGTAGCCTGAGGGGATCGAGAGCATGTCCTGCTAATTTAGTAATTAACCGGGTTCATTTCCAAACTTCAAACAGAAGCGATAAGGGTGCAAACACCTGCAGACGATGGCAGAAACCAAGAGATTGTGTCCTCCATATGCATCTGTTAATTATGATGCCTTTAATAATTAATGGCAGCGATGGTTTAATTGATACGGTTTGTGTGAACTGCGGTGCTGCACTTTAGATAATGATCCGTCACACCGCCCTCTCTTCTGTTGGAGAGTTTGATGAAGTGATGACAGGCTGTTAACACAATAAACCCCTTTTACCCCCAAGACCATTAGCAAGAAACCAAGCGAAACAGAACGAGCGAGAACTATATTACAGGGTGTAAAAGACACACCGAGTGTGAAGCAGCGGCTCAGTTTCAGTCTGTTCACGTCGGATGTTTTAACAATAAAAAACTAGACCTGATAAAACTCCCAAAGTCATCCGGTCTCACGATGGAAATGTCATTCCAGTGATGTTTTCCATGTACAAAACCTCTCAGTGTTTGTTTTCGACCTCATTCAATAGTGTTTTTGAAGCCCGAACATTGTTCTTAACGACAGTCCTTCTA
>NC_063057.1:2017956-2252956 GCF_018812025.1 Megalobrama amblycephala
ATCTATCTATCTATCTATCTATCTATCTATCTATCTATCTATCTATCCATTCATCCATCATTATATAACATCATTATGTGTATAATCTAATGTTGTTATTCTATTTATTTCTGTTATTTCATTTTTTTCATTTTTAACGTTTATTTCTGGTACTTATTTTAATGAGACTATATCTATTAAAAATATGTCTAAAAATACAATCAAATCATTTTAAAAACACATCTATCAAAGCCATTGAATCCTCTGACGTCAAAACATCCATTGAGAGAACAGGTAAACGCTATAAGAGTGACCGTCCCCTGTGAGACTGTACGAGCTGAACATGCAGTATAACCACTGTGAGCTTTAGGACTACTGCTAATCCATTCAACTCTAACATGGAAGTTTTTCCACAGCAAAAGCATCTTCCCACACGCCTGCCACCCCTGAACTGTTGTAAATGAGCAGTAAGGGCAGCAGGCAGCAGCCGTCGTAACAGCGCAGACACCTGGCAGTGAGTGTCAGAGCGATGAAACTCCACTGACCCGCAGACAACAGGAACACAGCGGCTGTGAACTTGCTCATTTGGACAGAATGAGCCCACGCTGAAGCCATGTTGTTCACTGCTTGATTGTGATATACAATTGTCTCTCAAAAACTCACTAATATCTGAGTTTGCCAGGCTGGGAAGGCTTTCACACCACCGGATTGCATCTTACTTTAAGGAAAAGTGTTCATACTGAGGGTTAGTGATTTCAACAAACTCTTAACACTAAGTATTAGACTACAACGTATAACCATCAGCATGGTTTATACTACAGACATAAATGAAGAGAGTATTGATTTTCTAAAGCCATATCCAAGCCAAGAACCAGATAGACAGACAGACTCACCCCCATGTCATCCAAGATGTTTGTCTTTCTTTCTTCAGTTGAAAAGAAATTATAGTTTTTGAGGAAAACATTCCAGGATTTTTCTCCATATAGTGGACTTCAATGGGGACCAACAGGTTGAAGGTCCAAATGTCAGTTTCAGTGCAGCTTCAAAGAGCTCTACATGATCCCAGATGAGGAATAAGGGTCTTAACTAGCAAAATGATTTAAAAAAATAATAAATAAATAAAAAATTAAATACTTTTTAACCACAAATTTTCATCTTGCACTAGTTCTGCGATCTGCAACGCATTACGTTATCATGTTGGAAAGGTCACGTATGACGTAGGTGGGAGTAACGCGGTTGGGTGAAAAACTAATTTTCTCCTCCAACTTCAAAATCGTCCGACATCGTTGTTTTGCCCCTTTTTTTGTAAAGGGTGTTTGATTTTGTCTTTGCACATAAACACTTCCGTCTATGTCACGTGTGACCTTTCCAACATGATTACGTAATGCGTGGCGCATCGCAGAGCAGTGCAAGACGAGCATTTGTGGTTAAAAAGTATATAAATGTTTTTTTTTGTTTTGTTTTTTTTAAGAAAATGTCCGATGGTTTCACTAGATAAGACTCTTATTCCTCGTCTGGGATCATGTAGAGCTCTTTGAAGCTGCACTGAAACTGACATTTCAACCTTCAACCTGTTGGTCCCCATTGAAGTCCACTATATGGAGAAAAATCCTGGAATGTTTTCCTCAAAAGCCTTCATTTCTTTTCGACTGAAGAAAGAAAGACATAAACATCTTGGATGACATGGGGGTGAGTAAATTAAGAGGAAATTTTAATTCTGAAGTGAACTAATCCTTTAATACATTCATGCTGAATTTGTGTGTGTGTGTATATACTATCCCTTTAAGAAAGAGTGGAAAACGATACATGTATAATCAGTCTCTGGGGTGTTATTGAGAACTGAACTGTGAAGAGGGCACCTCTAGGACACTCTTGACTTCCAAATGACCCAAGATTTTTCAGGCCAATTCACAGTCAGCACGTCACAAGCAATGAGCTTTAATCGGACGGATTACACTGCTGGAGGATGGTGGAGGAATGGAGAGCCCTGGAGTTACGGAAGAACAAAGTTACTGTACGCCGAATCAAAACAAAAAGTCCATGAGTGAAAATCGTGATGAATTGAGTGGGTGTGGATTGAGAGATGAACCAGAGGAGGAAGGCGTTGCCGACGGAAAGCTTTGAGCTCAAGAAAGGCAGTAGCCAGAAGGTACTAAAAACCATGTTTAGTTCTAAAGCACAAAGCTGTCAGAGTCGATTAATTCAGCTCGTGTGGAGAATTCACAACACTGCCTCTCTAACACAAGAACACAAACGCACGCGGCTCTCTGGGGAACGAACTAAAACACCTTTTAGAATACAAAACAACCCGTGCAGATCCATAACACACTCTAACCTTTGTGTGGTTGATTTCTTGAGATACATTACAGATGTGTGAAATCTCAAAGCAGCTAAATTGAGACAGCGCTTACAAAGAGAAACCTCAGACCTGCCAGTGGTTATGAAAGCCCTCGGGTTTGGTTTCAGATGCATATTCCACCTCACTTCTATCATTATATGAAGTCTGAGACTATGAATAGGTGATGAAATCATGAGCAGACACAGTGATGTGATCTGACAAGAATCTCTGATATTTTCTGATTCCTTCTCTTTGATTGAGAAGTCGATACTTTTGTGGTTTCATGTTCCTCAATATGTAAAGGTTTTTATACTTACATGCTGGCCCACACAAAACACCTGTCACTCACACACATACATGCTATATATATAGTATGTGTAATAATTCAAATTATACTGTGACGAGCAGGGCGGGCGAGAGCCGTGAGGGAACGGCGCGAGGCCGGTGACGCGAGTGATAATGAGCGTCACCTGCGAGGCGTGCCGGCCTCGAGTCTCTCACGGAGGAGCTCCGGAGGCATAAAAGGAGGAGCGACATCAGTGAAGGACGAGAGAGGACCAGGCCTGGACTTTATGTTATGTTTTATTATGTTTGTGTGGCCGGCAGACGTCCGCGAGGGTCTGCCGGCATTACTTTCGTTTTGTTTGTTTATTTTGGAAATTAAAGTTTTGTTGAATGTTCGCCGGTTCCCGCCTCCTTCTTCCCGTATTGACGAACTTCGTTACATATACATTCTTCCCTTACTACTGGTATTATATACTTAATAAGGCTGGTGGCAGATTCTGCACTTACTCATTCTTCTTGATTTAAAGGTACCGTAGAACGTGTTTTCAAAAGATGTAATATAAGTCTAAGGTGTCCCCTGAATGTGTCTGTGAAGTTTCAGCTCAAAATACCCCATAGATTTTTTTTTATTAATTTTTTAACTGCCTATTTTGGGGCATCATTAAATATGCGCCGATTCAGCGCGCGGCCCCTTTAAATCTCGTGCTCCACGCCCCAAGAGCTCGCGACTGCCTTAAACAGCATAAACAAAGTTCACACAGCTAATATAACCCTCAAAATGGATCTTTACAAAGTGTTCGTCATGCAACATGTCTAATCGCGTAAGTATAGTATTTATTTGGATGTTTACATTTGATTCTGAATGAGTTTGATAGTGCTCCGTGGCTAAAGCTAACATTACACACTGTTGGAGAGATTTATAAAGAATGAAGTTGTGTTTATGAATTATACAGACTGCAAGTGTTTAAAAATGAAAATAGCGACGGCTCTTGTCTCCATGAATACAGTAAGAAACGATAGTAACTTTAACCACATTTAACAGTACATTAGCAACATGCTAACGAAACATTTAGAAAGACAATTTACAAATATCACTAAAAATATCATGATATCATGCCAGTTATTATCGCTCCACCTGCCATTTTTCACTGTTGTTCTTGCTTGCTTACCTAGTCTGATGATTCAGCTGTGCACATCCAGACGTTAATACTGGCTGCCCTTGTGTAATGCCTTGAACATGGGCTGGCATATGCAAATATTGGGGGCGTACATATTAATGATCCCAACTGTTACGTAACAGTCGGTGTTATGTTGAGATTCACCTGTTCTTCGGAGGTCTTTTAAACAAATGAGATTTACATAAGAAGGAGGAAACAATGGTGTTTGAGACTCACTGTATGTCATTTCCATGTACTGAACTCTTGTTATTCAACTATGCCAAGGTAAATTCAATTTTTAATTCTAGGGCACCTTTAAGCGTAGCTTTTGACACCGTTTCGCATAATGTTTTATTGGAGAGACTGATTTCCCTTGAAATCTCTGATATTCCCTTTGCCTGGTTTAGATCCTATTTATTGTGTCAGACTCGGTACGTTCAAATTAAAAGTTTCAGATCACGGACCTTTCAGATTATAGTGGCATGCCTCAGGGCTCAGTCTTGGGCCCCCTTCTGTTTATTATTTATCTTTTGTCTTTAGGTCACATTTTCTGTAAAATCTGTATATATATTTTTATTGTTATGCTGATGACACCCAGCTCTATCTAATCAGTTGTCAATTTTCACTTAAATTCCCTAAATTCAGCACAAACTGTAAAAAAAGGAACATATAAAAGATCAATTATTTAAATAAACAAATATAAAATTCACAGTTTTTCCCCTAAAATAAGCAAATGAATGAGGAAAAATAAGCTCACAGATTTGATACGGAGGATCTATATAAGATGTTATATTTACACTAGCTTTATTTCTCACATTTTTCACAAAATGATCATGCATCAAATGCAAAACTGAAGGATCATTCTTTTAAAAAAGATTCTAAGTTGTTGCATTATGCTAAAATAAATAAAAAGGTTTTTATGAAACTTTTTATGGCTCGTGACTCATCACATTTAGCAAACGCAGTCAAACACATTCACAGTGTTTGTATTATGCATTTCAGGTCTCATTTTATTGGTTTGTTTTGCTCAGCCTAGCGGGAAGTTTCTTCTTAAATGGAGCAGGTACTGGGTTTAAAACCACAATGAAGTCAGGAGGACTCATCTGCATTTGAATGCAGGTTTAAGTGAATATTTTTCTTTCTCGCTGAGTCACGGAAGGACGTTTACTGCGGTGAGTGAATCGAGGCAGAAAAGCAGGATGCTTCCGTGCTGTGTGCGTGCGGAGCAGGAAGCGTCCAGCTGGTGTCTGCTCACCTTTCACCTGTGGAGCGCTCACTCCCCGGGACACGGCCGTCTACACGCTAAATGCTAAGGTTCTGGACACTGAGTGGCAAATGTTGCTTGCTATGGGACACAGTGGGGCATTTGATGGTTCAGAGAGCAGAATTCAAATCTGAAGGTGTTTGTTGTCTTACTGGACACATCTGTACATTAGAAAGTACATCTATTAATTGTAAAGAATGACATTATGTTAAAATCAAAATTGACGTTTCTGCACTTATTGTGAACAATTCATCAGCGCACATTTTTCTAAAGACGAAAACGTGTCTGTCTTTGTAACAATTCATTGAAATGTGATAACTTGTGCACCTGTCATACAGAGAATGCTTTTCCCTGTCCAATTGATCCTTGATGGATAAAATTAAGTCCCTTTTCGCTTGTTTTTACGTCACATTACAGAAGGAAAATGGTTTGCAAACACTTTTGCATGCAGACTTTAATAAGTTTATTTATTTAAAAATATATTATTTGGTAATACTTTCTTTTACAGTGTCCATGTTACATGTACTTACTGTAGTAATATCAGTAAATTATGCATAATTACATGCAAACAACCCAAAAACCAAATCCTATTCCTAACCCTAACCCACAGAGGATATATGTTATTAATTAATATTACTCAGTACTTAAATGTATAATTACTCGATACTTAATAAAGTGTAAACTATTTATGTTCAAATTAGGTTCAAATTACTACTACTACTAATACTAATAACAATAATAATAATAATTATTATTATTGTAAACCTAATTGCACAGGCACAATTGATCAAAATAAAATCTAATACTAAAATAATTAATTATTATTCTTATTAACCTAATTTGACAGGTATGGTTCTAAATTAAATAATCATGATACTATTACTGTCATGATTGATTACAGGAAGCAAATGCAAGTAACGCCGTTTATTGAACAACAAGCAGTAACAGAAACACAGTCAATGAGAACGTGCAGGCTACAGGTAGGCGCAGGGACTGAGATGGTCGGCTGGTGACGTGGCGTGGTGACTGAAGAGTGGCGGTGAGATAAATCCAGGATCCAGACAAAAGACAAGGCACGAAGACAGTAATCCACAGAAGACGACGAACAACTGGGACTCCGGTCAGGAACAGACGAGACAACCACGAACAGGACACCAAACAACGATCTGACAATGGAGACAGGAATGAGGTGAGTATTTAAGGACTGAGGGAATGAGCAGCAGGTGGGGAGAGTGATGGGTGGCAGCTGGGTCCAATAATCACCCACGTGGCCTGGGCACACTCACAAACACACTCGCACACAAACACAAACACACCCACTGCTGTCATAACACAGAGCACGCGACAAGAAGGAAACAATGCATCTGCGAACCGTGACAGTACCCCTCCTCCTAGGAATGCCTCCTGGCATTCCCCGACTCCCTTACCTGTCGATTGTAATCATCGATAAGGGTGTGATCCAGAATGTCCCTGGCAGGAACCCAACTCCTCTCCTCCGGACCGTAACCTTCCCAGTCCACCAAGTACTGAAATCCGCGTCCCCTCCGCCTAGAGTCCAGAATGCGATTTACCGAATAAGATGGTTCCCCATCTATGAGACGCGGCGGTGGGGGAACCGGGGCTGGCGGATTAATCTCAGAATGAAAAACAGGTTTAATTTTGGAGACATGGAAGACGGAATGAATCCTCCTGTACACTGGAGGAAGTTTGAGGCGGACTGCCACCGGACTAATGATCTTGGTGACAGTGAACGGGCCAATGAATTTTGGAGCAAGCTTCTTAGAAACGGGTCGGAGAGGAATATCCTTTGTAGAAAGCCACACTTTTTGACCGACGACGTAAACCGGAGGCCTTGACCGGTGGCGATCGGCCTTGGCCTTGGTGCGTTCCCTCACCTGGAGGAGAGTCTCTCGGGCTCTCGTCCAAGTTCGGTGGCACCTCTGGACAAAGGCGTGGGCAGAGGGGACCGCGACCTCGGATTCCAGACTGGGAAAAATAGGTGGCTGGTAACCTACACTGCATTCAAACGGAGATAGGCCCGTGGACGACACTGGTAAAGTATTGTGTGCGTACTCCACCATTGAGAGTTGTTGACTCCAGGAGGAAGGATTCTTGGAGACCATACATCGCAACGCTCGCTCCAAATCCTGATTGGCTCTCTCAGTCTGACCATTGCTCTGGGGGTGAAACCCCGACGACAGACTAACAGTCGCCCCCAGCAATCTACAGAATTCCTGCCAAAATTTGGAAACGAATTGGGGACCCCTGTCAGAGACCACGTCTACCGGGAGGCCATGAATCCGAAAGACGTGGTCAATGATCGTAACCGCTGTCTCCTTGGCTGAGGGTAATTTGGGCAAGGGAATAAAATGAGCCGCCTTCGAGAACCGGTCCACTACGGTTAAAACAACCGTGTTCCCTTGGGAGGGTGGGAGGGCGGTCACAAAATCTAGCGAGATATGGGACCAGGGTCTCGAAGGGACTGACAGCGGTTGAAGTAACCCATCTGGGGCACGATTGGAAGTCTTACCAACAGCGCAGACTGAGCAAGCCAAGACAAAATCGCGAACGTCACGAGCCATGAGAGGCCACCAGAATCGTTGCTTAACCAAAAACTTAGTTCGACTGACTCCTGGATGACATGCCACGTTGGAACAATGACCCCACTGAATGACCCTGGACCGTAATCCCTCCGGCACAAATAATCGGTTTGGTGGGCACTCGGGCGGAGGCGTTACCCCTTCTAGAGCCGACTTGACTCTCGATTCGACCTCCCATGTGAGTGTGGAGATAACTAATCTCTCGGGAAAAATACACTCGGGAGTAGACGGGCGTTCGGAACGGTCAAAAATACGAGACAAAGAGTCGGGTTTGATGTTTTTGGAACCCGGGCGGTACGAGAGAGTAAAATCAAAACGTCCGAAAAAAAGTGCCCACCGAGCCTGCCTGGAGTTCAATCTCTTGGCAGTTCTGATGTATTCTAGGTTCTTATGATCGGTCCAGACGATAAAGGGTACCCCAGAGCCCTCTAACCAGTGGCGCCATTCCTCCAACGCTAACTTGACTGCCAGCAACTCTCGATTACCAATGTCGTAGTTACTTTCGGCGGGAGATAAACGATGAGAAAAAAACGCGCACGGATGCATCTTATCGTCCGCGGAAGCACGCTGGGACAACACTGCACCTACCCCCACCTCTGATGCGTCAACCTCCACCACAAACTGCCGTGATGGATCAGGGGCAACGAGAATGGGGGCCGAAACAAAGCGAGCCTTCAGTTTGGCAAACGCAGCCTCAGCTGCGTCTGACCACCTGAACGTAGTTCTGGGGGAGGTCAAGGCGATCAGAGGTGAGGCTAGTTGGCTGAAGTTGCGAATGAAACGCCGGTAAAAATTGGCGAACCCCAGAAACCTCTGTAGGGCCTTACGGGAATCTGGATTTGGCCAATCCACCACAGCCTTAACCTTCTCAGGGTCCATGCGTACTCCCTCAGTCGACACGATGTACCCTAGGAAAGGAACAGACTGTGCATGAAAAACGCATTTCTCCGCCTTGACAAAAAGCCCATTCACTAACAACCTCTGAAGCACTCGTCGAACGTGCTGTACGTGTTCCTGGAGAGATGAGGAAAAAATCAATATGTCGTCCAGGTAGACATATAAGAACTGATCGACCATATCTCTCAGCACGTCATTAACGAGTGCCTGGAAGACCGCTGGGGAGTTGGAAAGCCCGAACGGCATGACCAAGTATTCAAAGTGCCCCCTAGGGGTGTTAAAGGCGGTCTTCCATTCATCACCCTCCCTGATGCGGACCAAATGATAAGCATTCCTTAAATCCAATTTTGTGAAGACGGATGCTCCCTGCAACCTCTCAAAGGCTGAAGACATTAACGGCAAAGGATAGGTATTCTTTACCGTAATGTTGTTCAACCCCCGGTAATCAATACAAGGTCGCAGGGAACCATCCTTCTTCCCCACAAAAAAGAACCCCGCCCCGCTGGAGAAGAGGAATGGCGAATGAACCCGGCTGCTAGTGAATCAGAAATATATTTCTCCATAGCCTCTCTTTCGGGGACCGAAAGTGAATATAACTTGCCTTTAGGCGGAGACTTCCCTGATACTAGATCTATGGCACAGTCGTAGGGACGATGCGGAGGAAGAGAAGCAGCCCTGGACTTACTGAACACCTCCTTCAGGTCCTGGTACTCAATGGGCACGGTAGACAGATCCACTGCTTCCTCCTGTAAAACAGAACCAGAAACAGACGAACAAGCAGAGACAAGACAAGACTTATGACACTCCTCACTCCAGGCCACAATGGAATTCTGGACCCAGTCTACCCGGGGGTTGTGTTTGGTGAACCAAGGATGACCAAGGACGACGGGGGTGTGAGGGGAATCAAAAATAAAAAACTTAATCCGTTCCGAATGGTTGCCAGCGGTGATGAGGGTGAGATCTTCAGTTTCGTGAGAAATGGTGGGAAGGCTCTGTCCGTTGAGTGCGTGAACAGCGATTCTGTCGGTGAGTGGTTTGAAAGGAATGTGGAACTTGGTGGCGAAAGATTGGTCCATGAAGTTACCTTCTGCCCCAGAATCCAGAAGTGCGTTGCAGTTGTGAAAGTGATGCGACCATCCCAATCTCACCGGGAGGAGGGTGGATGTGGTTGAGGACTTTCCAGCGGAGATCCCACCCGACAGTAGCCTCAAACTTACTGCCGGGCTTGCCCTTTTAACGGGCAGTTGTAAGCGAAATGGCCCGCCTTGCCACAATATAAACAAAGTCCTTGGGACCTCCGCCTCTCCCGCTCCTCCCGGGAAAGCCGAGCTCGACCCACCTGCATGGGCTCATGATCTTGAAGGGGACTGACCGTGTCCCCGCCGCTGGACCTCAGGACTTCCTCACTCCTGTGGGCTGGACTTCTCCGCTCGGCCCTGGTCAGCCGAGCATCCACCCTGAGCGCCAGGTCGACAAGACCATTAAACGTGGTGGGGAGGTCCAGCGTGTAGATCTCCCTTTGGACACGGTCAGCCAACCCATGCAGGAACATGTCCCACTGCGCCTCCTCGTTCCAGTGACACTCTGCCGCCAATGTACGAAATTCGATGGAATAGTCAGACACCGACTTCTCTCCTTGGCGTAGTTCCGCCAACTGTCTGGCGGCTTCTCTCCCCGCGACTGAGCGGTCGAACACTCTCTTCATCTCTGCGGAGAGTGACTGGAACGAGGTACAGCAGGGGTCTTGGTTCTCCCACACCGCCGTTCCCCAGAGCGACGCCTTCCCCGTCAAAAGCGTCAGTACGAAAGCCACTCTGCTTTGTTCGGTGCTGTAGGTGCGGGGCTGCAGAGCAAAGTGCATGGTACAATGAGTCAGAAAAGCTCTGCAAAATCCTGGTTCACCTGAATAAGCTTCGGGTACAGGGAGACGAGGCTCCGAAGCGGCGACGCTCGCTGGTGTGGGTGGGGAAACGGCCGGTGTGGGCGGCGCAGCGGGGACACGAAGCAGCTGGACTTGCTGGGTGAGCTCGGACACCTGCGCCACGAGAGCCTGCACGGCTCTTCCCGTCTCGTTGAGGTTTCTCTCCTGCGACTCCATTCGACGAATGCTGCTGTTGACGAAATCCTCCAGCGAAGACTGCTGAGTGCTTGCTGCTTCCGTAGCGAGGTCAGATCGTTCTGTCATGATTGATTACAGGAAGCAAATGCAAGTAACGCCGTTTATTGAACAACAAGCAGTAACAGAAACACAGTCAATGAGAACGTGCAGGCTACAGGTAGGCGCAGGGACTGAGATGGTCGGCTGGTGACGTGGCGTGGTGACTGAAGAGTGGCGGTGAGATAAATCCAGGATCCAGACAAAAGACAAGGCACGAAGACAGTAATCCACAGAAGACGACGAACAACTGGGACTCCGGTCAGGAACAGACGAGACAACCACGAACAGGACACCAAACAACGATCTGACAATGGAGACAGGAATGAGGTGAGTATTTAAGGACTGAGGGAATGAGCAGCAGGTGGGGAGAGTGATGGGTGGCAGCTGGGTCCAATAATCACCCACGTGGCCTGGGCACACTCACAAACACACTCGCACACAAACACAAACACACCCACTGCTGTCATAACACAGAGCACGCGACAAGAAGGAAACAATGCATCTGCGAACCGTGACAATTACTACTACTATAAATAATCATAATAACAACAACAACAACAATACATCAATTATAATATAATTATTATAATCTTTATTATTATAATTAACCTAATTGGACAGGTGCAATGGTCCTAAATTAAATAATCATGATAGTACTACTAATAATAATACTTATAATACATTAGCATACTACTAATAATAATTAGTATTAGTATAATAATATATAATAATATAACAATTATTATTAATTTATTAGGTTCTAGAAGGGCACAGGTAACACAAGAGGAGACGCACGACACCTGCTGACACTAGCGTCCTACTGGTATCAGACTGATGTAAAAGATAAGTCGGCTCGACAAAACAAGACGAGAAAGGTCACGGTGGACGGCCTCAGCTTTAATGCTGTTTATCAGTACAATTTTATCAATAATTATATCAAAGTCAGGTGGTAGTAAACAGAGCTCTCAACCCTGCGTCCAGTGTCAAGAGAGCATGCATACGTCAACATGAAATCAAAATTGCTCTGTTTACTTTCCTAATGCACGTTCTTGATCTTATGAATTATTCATCAGTGCATGTTATTTTAAGGAAAAATAATAATATCTTTGTAACCGTTCATCAAAACATAATAACATGCTCCACTTCTAGAATGATTTTCCTTCTCAGCTGACAACTACCTGTCACATACAGACAACCTTTCACCATCCAATCAATTCATGACAAATAAAATTAAGTGCTGTCCTACAGTTTTGTCACGCAAATGATCTTGTTTTAATCCCAAATTTGTCACATTACAAAAGTAAAATGTGTTGTAAATCTTGTTTCATGCTGATTTTAATGAAGAAACTGAGGACTTAGAGGACAAAATTTTCCTTTTTCTCCTCTCCATGGCATTTAGCATTAATTAAAATCCAATCAAATGTGCTTTCTTTTTGTAAAGGATTCAGAATCAAAAGGTAAAACTGACTTTGTGATTGAACACAATGATCAAAAGTTCGGACTAAATAGCGAGTCTCTCTGCTGGGATTAAAGTTGACTTTTGTGGTGGCAGTGATTCATGATCTCCACATTAAAAGCAAGAATTCCCCAGGAAGTCACACCTCTGTTATGGACAAGCGAAGTTAATTAGGCCATTGTATCCGGCCTGTAGTTTGTCAAAGTGGCACAAGAGAAGCCTTTTTAAGAGTACAATTAAGATGCCAGTCAGAGTCATTACTGATCATTTATATGAAAAATATAATTTCTTCTTTTTTTTCTTTTGATTTTGGGGTATGAACTGGGTTACATTTAACCAGCCATGTTCCTGACACATAAAAATAACATCAGGCCACACTGACAGAGCTATTACAGGTCCATCATTTCCTGTGAAATGAAACAGTTTGAGACCATCCTTTTCTTTTAGGATGTCAATTGTACTGGTCTCTCTCTCTCTCTCTCTCTCCGTCTGTCCATGGGAAAACTACAGTATAACGTAATTCGAGTGCTGCGGGGATCAAAGGCATCCTTTGGTTTCAAGTTCAGTCTTTAAATGAGACGAAATCTCAGAAAAGATGAATTATAACTACAGCCTTCTCGTCTTTCATCTCTGCTCTTCATCATTCTCTTTTCATCAATTTCTCATGTGTCACACACTGATTCAGCACCGGGACTTCCTGTTTTGTGTCAGCTATTAAAAATTCAAGACAGGAAATACAGATACAGCAGAGACAAGATGTGCCAACACAAACACAAACAGATGGATGGATGGAATGATAGAATGACGGATGGATGGATGGATGGATGGATGGATGGATGGATGGATGGATGGATGGATGGATGGGATGATGGATGGATGGATGGATGGATGGATTGGTGGATGGATGGATGGATGGATGGATGGATGGATGGATGGATGGATGGATGGATGGATGGATGGATGGATTGGTGGATGGATGGATGGATGGATGGATGCATGGAATGATAGAATGATGGATGGGATGATAGATGGATGGATGGATGGATGGATGGATGGATGGATGGATGGATGGATGGATGGATGGGATGATAGAATGACAGATGGATGATGGATGGATGGGATGATGGATTGATGGATGGTTAGATGGAAGGATAGATGGATGGACAGACACATAGAATGATGGATAGATGGATGGATGGATACATGGGATGATAGAATGACGGATGGACGGAAGTACGGATGGATGGAATGATAGAACAACGGATGGATGAATAGATGGATGGATGGATGGATGGATGGATGGATGGAATGATAGAATGACGGATGGATGGACAGAGATAATAATGGATAGATGGATGGATGGAATGACAGAACAATGGATGGATGGATGGATGGATGGAATGATAGAATGACGGATGGATGGATGGATGGATGGATGGATGGATGGATGGATGGATGGATGGATGGAATGATAGAATGATGGATGGATGAATAGATGGATTGATGGATGGTTAGATGGAAGGATAGATGGATGGACAGACAGATAGAATGATGGATAGATGGATGGATGGATACATGGGATGATAGAATGACGGATGGACGGAAGTACGGACGGATGGAATGATAGAACAACGGATGGATGACTAGATGGATGGATGGATGGAATGATAGAATGATGGATGGATGGACAGAGATAATAATGGATAGATGGATGGATGGAATGACAGAACAATGAATGGATGGATGGATGGATGGAATGATAGAATGACGGATGGATGGATGGATGGATGGATGGATGGATGGATGGATGGATGGATGGATGGATGGAAGGATGGATGGATGGATGGAATGATAGAATGACGGATGGATGGATGGATGGATGGATGGAATGATAGAATGATGGATGGATGAATAGATGGATTGATGGATGGTTAGATGGAAGGATAGATGGATGGACAGACAGATAGAAGGATGGATGGATGGATGGATGGATGGATGGATGGATGGATGGATGGATGGATGGATGGATGGATGGATGGATGGGATGATAGAATGATGGATGGACGGACGGACAGACGGACGGATGGAATGATAGAACATTGGATGGATGAATAGAAGGATGGATGGATGGATGGATGGATGGATGGATGGATGGATGGAATGATAGAATGACGGATGGATGGATGGATGGATGGATGGAGATAATAATGGATGGATGGATGGATGGATGATGGATGGATGGATGGAATGACAGAACAATGGATGGATGGATGGAACGATGATAGATAGAATGATAGATAGACAAACAGATAGAACAATAGATAGATATATAATGGTAGAATGATAGATAGATAGATAGATAGATAGATAGATAGATAGATAGATAGATAGATAGAGGGATAGATAGAGGGATAGACAGAGGGATAGATAGAATTAGAATTAGAATGTGTTAAGTTATTATAAAACTTATTAGTTAGAATAAATTATTAGAATAAATGAGAATGAATTATCACAGAAATAATAGATAGAATACGCAGTTATGATTGTAGGCTAGTTTCAGGCCTGAGTTGATAGTGAGAACACTTCCATCTGTTGCAGTGAGAACAGAGAGGATGCTGGGGGATGGTGTCACCCTGGCCGTGGCGCTCAGGTTGGCAGCCGGCCTGCTGGTGGAGGCGTGAGGGAACACAGCCCTCGACAGGCCGGCTCCAACCTTCTGCCCCGCCGGAGGGAAGCCCAGGCGCTTCCTGCACAGGAATCAACGCATCGGGACCAGTGAAGCGGAGCAGAGCCAGCCGGGATCGTCAGGGCCGCGGCCAAGGGGAAGCGCCTAAGGTGTCAGAGGCCTGTCCAATGCAGGACTGACCCAGGAGACCACACGATACAGCACATCAGGTGCTTTTGTGTAATACATCCACATTTAGAAACACTTTGGTTCATGTTTGTCATTTCCTGTTAGTATGCTTTTCCATAATACATACTCTTTTTAATAGTATGCTATTTTCACAAGGGATTGCTTCTTTTTATCCTTGGGGATATCAATAGAAAATATAACCCGTCAAAATACCTTTGCACAAAGAAGCACCATTCGCTTCTCAGAAAGAGACAGGAAGCCGCCGACGCTGCAACGCTTTTCGACGTAACGTCAAAGATTAACGACGGCAGAATTTCTTTTTGCCATAAATATCTGCTTTCCACCAATAACACTGAAAGGAGAGGCTGCAAAGTGATGAAAGATGAGCAAGAGATGCACTATATGACAGAAGGGTTTCTCAGTGTCAGAGAGATTATTTGTGGTTCTCCAAACCCATAAATCAAGAGCCCGCGGGCTGACGGGGAACCGCTGTGAGTCACAGAGTTCTGGACACTGAGTCCCCATCATCAACTCTCACCTTCAAATACGACTACCAGTCCTCTGAAAACTCCAAGCACAGCTTCTCCGACAACGTTCTTGATCAAAACAAATCCACTGCGGTACCTCTGCAGTGCCGGATACGCCACCATACACAACTTCACATTTAACACCAAACTTCACAATCCATGTCTGTTGCATTCTCTTTTAATTGGTTGAAGTACATGCATGCATGAACACTACAAAGAGTTTGATGTTTAATACTGATGTGATGTTTGCTTGCTTGCTGTACATGACAGGCTGTAAGGACAAACCTATAATGTCCCTTTCACAAGATGTAATATAAGTCTCTGGTGTCTCCAGAATGTGTCTGTGAAGTTTCAGCTCAAAATACCCCACAGATCATTTATTATAGCTTGACAAATTTGCCCCTATTTGGGTGTGTCCCTTTAAATGCAAATGAGCTGCTGCTCCCGCCCCCTTTCCAGAAGAGGGCGGAGCTTTAACAGCTCACGGTTCGGTTGCTCAACAACAACAAAGCTGGAGAATCTCACGCAGCCAAAATGACAATCTCAGGAGTCCCCTGAATGTGTCTGTGAAGTTTCAGCCAACAGATCATTTCTTATACCATGCCCAAAATGCCCCTTTTAGGGTGGAAGCAAAAACATGTTTATCTTTAAATGCAAATGAGCTGCTGCTCCAAGACTTCCTCTCCAGAGGAGGGCGGAGCCTTTACAGCTCATGCCTCAGATACTCTGGCAACAGCAAAACAGGAGAAACAATATGGGTCTGTTTCCACAGAACACATTTTTGCACTGCTTTTCCATTATTTTCTATGTAAACATGCACTATTCGCACACAACGCATCTTTGTGTCTAAACACGTGCTTGTGTTTATACTAGATGCTCTAGTGAGGAGATAAACATGGCAGACTGTATACCAGGGTTGCCAGGTTTTCACAACAAAACCCATCCAAATGCTACTCAAAACCAAGCGGCAACCTCCCCCTTTCTCTCGTGAAGCCAATACGGAAGTAACTTAAACTGCGATTCATCGACTGGCCGCTAGGGACAGGCTCCAAAAGAGAGCAGAATCTCATAGAGTCCCATGTTAAATTGGCCAAGTTTATAGCAGAAAAAAACGTTTACAAGTTGGTTCAAATTGTGGTTTTGGTCTATACTGCTATTTTTGCCCTTCTTGACAACTCTGAGGGGGGTGAATTTTTTTATAACTTATCCGTTTAAATTATATTAAGCCTTAAAGTTCTGCATAATTAAGGGCGTGGTCACTTGAGTGACAGGTAGATTGCGCTGCTGTCTGTGAGCCGTCATGTTACCTCAGATGCCGCTGAATTTGGCATCTCAGCCGTTTTTGTGCTTTTTTTCTCGATTATTTTATACAATTATAAAATATGGCTTGCTGCATAATATTCGAGACTGATGTGTGTCTGTGTAGATGTGCATGCATGGGGAAGAGACACAGAACACACGTTGTTGGATCGTGGCATTGGCTGAAAGTTTTGGTTGTGAGATTTACTACAATGACAATGGCGGGAGGATATCAAAATCCGACAGCACTGCTTGGATATTATAACTAAAACTGCTGCACTATTTTGAAAAAAATATACTTTGGACACGGGCTCATTTGTTTGTTAGATACGATCATATACAGTTTTGCAACATAAACGCTGCTCAGATTGCATCCTTTCTTGAAGAACGATGACAGAGAGCAGATCATTCAGAAGAAATGTGAAATGTTTTTTTGCAATGGACACTCATATTTTACCCAAGTGCCACAGATTGGATTCATCTCGCGATCTCTATTTCATTATAAAGGTATGAAGTCCCATTTGATTTTCCATGTTGTTATTTGCACACCCAACACTACTGGTGTTGGAGCATCTATATCTTAAAGAAACACCGTAGATTGACAGTAAACTTTTAGAACGTTCTGATGATAAAACTTATCTTCATTAATATTTTAGATCGTATCTAAGATAGATAGATAGCTCCTTTGCTTGCTAACATGGTCACGTCGAGCTAGGCGGGCGTGGTTTCAGCAACCAGTCACATCAGCTCAAACCACCTCCCCGCCTCTTTGCCCATTTTCAGTTATCCGGGAGTGACGTGCGGTGACGCGCAGCTAAAATGGCCGCGGCCTCATTTACGCTTCAAAACTGCTGTTCAGAACTCTATGGGTGACGTCACGGACGCTACGTCCATATTTTTTTACAGTCTATGCTCAAAACTAGTCCATTTGCATTTCAAGGGTGGTCCCCCGTAAAAATCGCATTTTTGGGGGGGTAAAATATGCATTTTTGGCAGGGTTCCCCTGGTAAAATTCGCATTCGAGGGGCTAAATATCATGTTATTTGGGGCAACGCTGCTGTTGTATACAGCTCTCTCAGGGGAGGAGCTAAGCAAACAGGGCAGATTACATCACCACTTGTAGGCGGGGCCTGTTCAAATGTGACATTAGAATGTACAGAAAACACGAATGACTCATTTTGATACACTGTTTATAATTTATGGGGAATATTAAAACACACACACTGCCGACACACATTTATGTTTAAGCATCAAAAAGTGAATTTTGCATAATAGGTTTGTTGGATTAATAAACTTCAAAATTGAATTTATGCCCTGACGAAATTTTTCAAGTGCATTAAACAGCACAAGCAATACAGTAGTGGCTAAAAGTGATGTCTGACCTAGGAAAATTTACATCTTTTATTTAAATACTATTAAAATCATTTTCTAAGCATATTGCATATTATGCTTGGAGTCAATTGTTTTATTTGTGATGATAATGCAATGAAACATGACAAATTGTGCGCACATCATTTATAGCCAGTCTGTCATACAAAAAAAAAAAAAAAAAATGATGAACACATGCAAAAACAAGAGAACCAACAAAATATTAATAACTGATTATGCTGTAGTCAATATAAGCTTTATCCTGTGAGCTTTTTGTTTTCCTATGCAATTTTTTTTGCATAGCAAAATAAAACCTGTAGTTGTCATTTTAGTGTTTTGTAATTTGCAAGATTTAAAAGGTTTAGAAAATATAAAATACTTCCTCAAATTTTGATATTTAACTTTTAGGGTTATTAAATACAAATATCCTCTCTGGATGTCACTTTTGGCCACTACTATATGTTTTTAATGCAAAATATGTATAATGACAGAGATTATGTACTTGTGAACTGTTTATTTGATCCTAAACAAAGAATCTAAAGATCAATTTAGTGTTTATCCTTTTTTAATTGAGAAATTATTCAAATTAGAAATTAATTCATTACTGTGTTGTGATTAATGTTTTGAAAACGTAATTATTAAAGTAATTTCAAAAAGTATAGCCTAGTAATTTGTAACAGATACATTTTTTAACTTGATGCGTTTCACACACTTGCATGTTGACTTTAAAAATGTGATTTATATATGTATGTATATATATCTCAAGTACACTTTTTTTTCTTTTTTTTTCTTTAATGGAGTGACTTGAATCTCTTCCTTTCAGGCATCTCTTCAGTCTTTCACAATTGTGTCCAGAGGCAGATATTAGATGCTGAGATGAGATGATTTGGTGACAGAACAAGAAATCTGATGTTCACTGTGGTAACAAGATTAGATGCACTGAGGGACTGGAATGGAAAGAAAATAACCAGGATTCCAATATAAAGGAAAACCCGTTAAAAATATAAGCAATACTTCCTGGTAATTTCATCAGATCTGATTCCATTAGAGTTCAGGCTGGTTCTGAGCCTACAGGGCCAATTTAATGTTCTGGACTTTTTATTACTTCTCCTGAAACTCTTGACATTCCTATATCCCAGTAAACATCTCAGCTGTAACAGTTTTCTGAGAGGCATCAAATACATACGGATATCCTCACATATTGTACATCCAAAACACAAAAATAGTAATGCACACAGACAAATTTGCACAAACAGAAAAAAAGATGTGGGAAATACTTCAAAGAGCATGTTTGAAGTGTAAAAGGATGCATATCATCTTCAGCCAGAGCTGTCGAGTTTGATATGAGCGCTTGATATTTTGATCTTTTTTTCACAGTGGGTTCAACAGTCATATCCACACACTCCCATATACAGCAGCACATCTCACATCTCGCATACATTTCACCGGCACACCAATCACAATACTGCTCAACATCTGCAATTCATTCATCCAGAGCGCAAACTTTGTTTCTTAGATACACTCTTATAAATAAGGTTCTTTATTGGCATCGATGGTTCCATGAAGAACCTTTAATATCCATGGAATCTTTCCACTGCACAGAAAGTTCTTTATAGTGGAAAAAGGTTCTTTAGATTATCAGAATATTCAAGAACCGATAACTGAAAGGTTCTTTGGGGAACCAATCATGGTTATTCTATGGCACTGCTACAAAACCCCCCAATTGGAAACTTATACTTAACTTAACTTATATATATATATATATATATATATATATATATATATTCTTTAAATTTGAATAATCTTAATAGAATCTTAATAGAATGTTTAGCACTCAAAATGTAACAGTGTTACATCATAATATTTGCATATTGTCTTTTTGCATCTAATTTGCATCTTTTTTTTTTTACTATAAAATATAAGTAGAAAAATTATAGCTTCTTTAGTCTTCATATAAGATGTTGCATTATGTGTTGATTCTCACACACAGCCAAAAGAAAGCAAGATGCATGCTGAGTGTCATGACAACTCATTTCTATTGTTATTATCAAGTCATTAGAATTATTACAATCAGTATATTCAATATAACAACAAATTATTCAATATTACCATTAATACAGGAAGGACAAATGGATGGATGGACAAATGGATGGATGGATGATGGATGGATGGATGGATGGATGGATGGATGGATGGATGATGGATGGATGGATGGATGGATGGATGGATGGATGGATGGAATGACAGAATGACAGATTGACAGATTGACAGATTGATAGAACAATAGATAGATAGATAGATAGATAGAAATGTTAAAAATGAAAAGAAAAATAAATAACAGAAATAAATAGAATAACAACATTAGATTATACACATGATGCTATATAATGATGGATGAATGGAAAGATAGATAGATAGATAGATAGATAGATAGATAGATAGATAGATAGATAGATAGATAGATAGATAGATAGATAGATAGATAGATAGATAGATAGATAGAACGATGGATGGATGGAATGATAGAAAATGAATGGATAGATAGATAGATAGATAGATAGATAGATAGATAGATAGATAGATAGATAGATAGATAGATAGATAGATAGATAGATAGATAGATAGATAGAATGATGGATGGATGGAATGATAGAAAATGAATGGATAGATAGATAGATAGATAGATAGATAGATAGATAGATAGATAGATAGATAGATAGATAGATAGATAGATAGATAGATAGAATGACAGAATGACAGATAGATAGATAGATAGATAGATAGATAGATAGATAGATAGATAGATAGATAGATAGATAGATAGATAGATAGATAGATAGATAGATAGATAGATAGATAGAATGACAGAATGACAGATAGATAGATAGATAGATAGATAGATAGATAGATAGATAGATAGATAGATAGATAGATAGATAGATAGATAGATAGATAGATAGATAGATAGATAGATAGAATGCCAACAGGCATCTTTTCCCATCATCCCCTTTATTTAATGGGAGCAGCCAATTAATGTTGTCAATAAATGGAAGGATTGTGCATCTGCTCCCTCCGGAGTTAATCATTTCTCAAGTACCCCTGATAGTATTGCTCTATGCTCTTTAAACTCTCTTCTCCTTTTCTTCCTTTCATTCTTCCCCTTTCGTGCCCAATCTTTGCCTGTGGCACTGTGAGATCCCGGTATCTCCGTTACCTTTGAAGGTCAGAGCATGTGAACGCAGAACGAACCTCCAGATACTCGGGAAAGCTCCCTAAACACAGAGACAGGAAAAGCTTTCTAGAACTACTCTGCTACAGGAAATCAACGGCCTAAATCCAGACAGAGCAGGATACCAGTCAACTGAGAGGTTTGAGTATATATATATATATACAGTGGGTACGGAAAGTATTCAGACCCCCTTAAATTTTTCACTCTTTGTTATATTGCAGCCATTTGCTAAACTCATTTAAGTTCATTTTTTTCCCCTCATTAATGTACAAACAGCACCCCATATTGACAGAAAAACACAGAATTGTTGACATTTTTGCAGATTTATTAAAAAAAGAAAAACTGAAATATCACATGGTCCACATGGTCAAGAACTTAAATGATTTTAGCAAATGGCTGCAATATAACAAAGAGTAAAAAATTTAAGGGGGTCTGAATACTTTCCGTACCCACTGTATATATATATATATATATATATATATATATATATATACACACACACACACACACACACACACACACACACACACACACACACACACACACACATCGTTGTGCATTTTTGCACTTCAGAAACTCCAAAAAAACATGATTTTTTTTCTAATAACAAGCAGACTGAAAGAAGCTAAAAGAAGACTGCTGTGAATAATAAGTAATTCAGCGGGAATGTGAGACGCTTGGGGATTCACACATCCGAATGTGTCTGTGACAGACCTTATCCTGCAGATTTAATTACAGGTAAAATGCATATATTAATGAATTCAGTCTGAATGGAAGTGTTTGCCCTCACAATCCAATCAATATAAGACACACTGTTGATATTTATTTGGTATTAACAACTTTTTAATATCGATATGTATAATTCCATATTTGAATGTTAAATCAATCATCAGACAAGCGGCATTCCCGCAGCTAAAATATAATGAATCGCTGTGATACAATAACACATAATACCTGGTGAAACAGTCGGGGAGCAGCGCTTTGTTGCATTTCAGTGGAACAAAGTGATTTAGTGGCATTTACTTGATCTCATTTATTATTTACTGATTTATTCATTCATCACCTGTCGGGGTCAGAAACTCTCAGCTGCTGTTTACTAAAACCACATCCACTTTTTTTTTTTAGCAAGAGAGATCCACCATCTGACCACCTCATCTGCTCGATGCATATTGATAGATGTGCTACATGCATACATTTTACATAAGAAACTACATAATCCCATTCGGCTACCATTAGCAATTAGGTCACACAAAAAAACAATGGCCTGTGATTGGTCGCTTTACATGTCAGTCAGGTGAGTCTAAGTGGGCGGTTCTCGACTGTGATTTTGTTCTACCAAGTTGCAATCAAAAAGCTACGTGAAACCAGATTAATACTAACAACTACTCTTTGACCTTGCTATTCCTAATGAACTAATGCGCAGTGTACAATCTTCCTGTGACAGGCGCCCTGTAATTATTTGTAATTATGTGAGTGCTGCTGAGAGAAATTAGCCGATGTGTCACGCACAACATTTTCACAGTTATCTAGCAGTGTCAGTCACCTTTACACACACAGGTCCGCTGTCATTACGATTAGCACGCACGCTCGCCACACATTTATAGATACACAATGCGCCTTTTCCGCCACCTTCCCACACAAACACATGCTACACTTCCTCACGCTGTTATCATGCGTCACACACGCGCATATGAAAAACATCAGATTGAGAGTCAGAGGATGAGTGTCTTATTAATATCTCGACTGGCTTCACTTTGAAAAGGATAATCTCTTTGTTGTAACCTAAAGGAATGACTTGAGTCATAAACTACCGCAAACAGTTATATTGTGAATTATTATTACAATCTAAAATAGCAGTTTTGTATTTGAATAAATTCCTGTGATGCAAAGCTGAATTTCCAGCACCATTACTCCAGTCTTCAGTGTCTTTACTGTCACTTTTCATCAATTTAATGCATCCTTGCTAGTGTTCATGATTGGGGTGATTTTGTAGGGGAGTGAATTTGCATAGAAAATAATAAACAAATTAGATAGATAAATACAATAGAACAAAGATACAAATGAAATAAACAGGGCTTTATGATTTTCAAATAAGTCTAACAGTATTCATATCTCAATTATGATTTATCATCTCATAATTATGACATTTCGTGTACATAATACTTTTTATCTCATTATCATGACTTAGTATCTCAATTTCAACTTTTTATGTCAGTTATTAATTAGTATCTCATAATTATAACTTAGTATCTCATATTTTTGACTTTTTATCTTTATCTTTTTTTATTACTTTTTATGTTTAATATATCATTATTATATGTAGTGTCTCATGATTTTTACATACATAACATACATACATATACATAATTATGACTTAGTATCTCATAATTTCAACTTTGTATCTCATAATTACACCTTAATACATAATTATGATGATTTCAATTTAAACCTGTCAATTATTAATTGATATCTCATAAATATGACATTTAATGTCATATTATAACTTAGCATCTCATATTTTTGTTTTAGATATCATAATCATTATTAAGTATCTCATAATTATGACGTTTTATCTAATAATTGACTTAGTATCTCATATTTTTGACTTTTTGTCTCATAACTGACTTAGAATCTCAATTTTGACTTTTTATCTCATGTCAATTATCAATTAGTAGGCCTATCTCATAATTATAACTATCTCATATTTTTGATTTTTAATTTCAATTTTGACGTAATATCTCAATTTTGATTTTTATTTCATAATTATGACTTAGTATCTCATAATTTTAACTTTGTATCTCATAACTACAACTTAATACATAATTATGATAACCTCAATTTCAATTTATGACAGTTATTAATATCTCATAATTATGACAGTATCTCAATTTCAACTTTTTATCTCATTTGTAATAATTGTAATAATAAATGTCATTTTATGTCATAATTATAACTTAGCATCTCATTGTTTTTTTTATATATCATAATCATTAAGTATCTCATAATTATGACGTTTTATCTCATAATAATGATTTAGTATCTCATATTTTTGACTTTCTATCTCATAATTATGATTTAGTATCTCATAATTATGACTTAGCATCTCACATTTTTACATATTTTTACATCTCATATTGGTCATCTCAACAATGGTCTCAACAGTATTCAGTAAATTGAATAATCAAATGTAAAATAACACTATATAATCTTCATTGTATAAATTGAATATAATTAATATTTGTTAAAGCTACAAAAGTGATATTCTCTTTGTATTTTGTTGTTTGATTAAGATTAATGACAGAGACAGAAGCAGGAATATTAGGCTGCTGTCACTGACAAGACTGAATGCACCCGATGCAGTATAATGATACGCGTCCATTTTCTTTCACAGTGGTTTACGTTCATGTATAAGCGACTTTGCAAGCAATTTTGCATGTATGCACTTTCACTTTATGATGGTTAAACTTTGCAATCAATCCGAGAATTACATACGCTTCAAACCGTGGCGCCTTGTCTATGATCCCTATACTTGACATCGCACATCCTGTGATGTGACTTTTGCGGATGCGCACATCGCGATATCAATGCTAAAATGATATATTGTGCAGCCCTAATATACACAACAAAATACCACAAGTCAAACTCTGGATCCCACAACTAGAAACAGTGTGAGATGATACTGCACATCGACAGGTCAACCAAACTCAAGGGTAGAAAATATAAACAACTGCAGTCTGTAAATGCAGCAGAGAGAAAAAAATATACAAAGAAAAAAACACCAAATAATGAGAATGAATTTCAAGAGATGCACAAGAGATGCCTATTCATCTGTGCTGAACACACAGGCATTGTTTTATTAGGCGAGAGGCACAAAAAGTTTGCCCAAAAATTGCTATTGTCAAAAAATTTCATGGTTGCAGGAGCAAAGGCATCATTTGAGGAGCTGCGAGGCGGGTGAGAGGCACTTTTCTTGCTCTCAGAAAATAAATTTCAAGCATTAGTGCTTCCAGTTTTGCAGCTCATGCCTTGCCGACCTCACAAAAGCACTTCAAATGAGTCGCGTCTGCTGCGGTTCAGAGGTGATTCTGGGATACACAAACACAAACATCTGCACTAGACCAACTAGAGAACAACCTCACCGGCAGAGATCTTTGTTAACCCACTTGACTCTGAAACCAGCACCTGCGAATGAGTAATATGACCTGAAAAAAAATGGATAAATCAGAACTAAATTGGCTGAGCGTATGGTCTCTCCCCCTCTGGCTTGTGTTGAGGTGTTCGTCTGAGGTGAACAGGTTACTTTGACAGACCGCTGGTTATGACAACCGACCCACACACTTCTTTCACACTCCATTTGGTTTGATTTCCATCATTTTACCAGCCGCCCAAGAAGGAATCACGCGCCCACACACATCGAAGCAAGGTAATCTTTGGTTCAACTTCAATCATGGAGACAATCATCAAAGTCGAGCAGATGTTATCCTGGATGAGGTCATTAATTTAAGGTTATGGCACTCATGATAATGATTTCATTTATGATGATCTCAGGACTATAAATGTGGTCTCATTTGCTGCAGTTTCATCCACTCTCAACATGTCAAATGACTATTGGTTCTTCAACAAAAAAAGGAGCCAATTGTATAGGAGCCCATTTCTGACATATAAGACATGTTTAGTAAGTTGAAATTATGAGATACTAAGTCATAAATATGAGATCAAAAGTCGAACATTATGATGTAATTATGACTCATTTCAACTTAAAATGCCATAACTTTGTCTCATAATTGTCTTGGTGTCTCAACTTTGACTTTTTATCTCAATTATGATTTAGTATCTCATTATGACATTTCATATCAATTATGACTTTGATCACATAATTATGACTTAGTATCACAATTTCAACTTTTTATGTCAATTATTAATTAGTATCTCATAATTATGACTTAGTATCTCATATTTTGGACATTTTATCTCAATTATTAATTAGTATCTCATAATTATAACTTAGTATCTCATATTTATGACTTTTTATTTCAATTCTGACTTAGTATCTCAATTTTGATTTTTATCTCATAATTATGACAGTATCTTATATTTTTTATTACTTTTATCTTTATGTCAATTATAACTTAGTATCTCATATTTTGTCTTTTTATCTCATAATCAATATTAAGTATCTCATAATTATGACATTTTATTTCATAATTATGACTCAGTAACTCATATTTTTGACCTTTTTATCTCATAATTATAACTTAGTATCTCATATTTATGACTTTTTATTTCAATTCTGACTTAGTATCTCAATTTTGATTTTTATCTCATAATTATGATAGTATCTTATATTTTTTATTACTTTTATCTTTAGTATCTCATAATTATGACTTAGTGGCTCATGACTTAGTGTCTCATGATTTTTTGTCATAATTATGACTTGATCATTTCAACTGTGTATCTCATAATTATGACTTAATACATAATTATGATGATCTCAATTTCAACTTATTACAATTATTAATTGATATCTCATAATTATTACTTAGTATCTCAATTTCAACTTTTTATCTCATATGTAATATTTATGACATTTTATGTCAATTATAACTTAGTATCGCATATTTTGTCTTTTTATCTCATAATCAATATTAATTATCTCATATTTATGACTTAGTAACTCATATTTTTGACCTTTTTATCTCATAATTATGATTTAGTATCTTAATTTGGACATTATATTTCATAATTATGACTTAGTAACTCATATTTTTGACCTTTTTTATCTCATAATTATAACTTAGTATCTCATATTTATGACTTTTTATTTCAATTCTGACTTAGTATCTCAATTTTGATTTTATCTCATAATTATGACAGTATCTTATATTTTTTATTACTTTTATCTTTAGTATCTCATAATTATGACTTAGTGTCTCATGGTTTTGACTTTTTGTCATAATTATGACTTGATCATTTCAACTGTGTATCTCATAATTATGACTTAATACATAATTATGATGATCTCAATTTCAACTTATTACATTTATTAATTGATATCTCATAATTATTACTTAGTATCTCAATTTCAACTTTTTATCTCATATGTAATATTTATGACATTTTATGTAAATTATAACTTAGTATCTCATATTTTGTCTTTTATCTCATAATCAATAGTAAGTATCTCATAATTGTGACATTTTATCTCATAATTATGACTTAGTAACTCATATTTTTGACCTTTTTATCTCATAATTATGATTTAGTATCTTAATTTGGACATTATATTTCATAATTATGACTTAGTAACTCATATTTTTGACCTTTTTATCTCATAATTATGATTTAGTATCTTAATTTGGACATTATATTTCATAATTATGACTTAGTAACTCATATTTTTGACCTTTTTTATCTCATAATTATAACTTAGTATCTCATATTTATGACTTTTTATTTCAATTCTGACTTAGTATCTCAATTTTGATTTTTATCTCATAATTATGACAGTATCTTATATTTTTTATTACTTTTATCTTTAGTATCTCATAATTATGACTTAGTGTCTCATGATTTTGACTTTTTGTCATAATTATGACTTGATCATTTCAACTGTGTATCTCATAATTATGACTTAATACATAATTATGATGATCTCAATTTCAACTTATTTCAATTATTAATTGATATCTCATAATTATTACTTAGTATCTCAATTTCAACTTTTTATCTCATATGTAATATTTATGACATTTTATGTCAATTATAACTTAGTATCTCATATTTTGTCTTTTTATCTCATAATCATTATTAAGTATCTCATAATTATGACATTTTATCTCATAATTATGACTTAGTAACTCATATTTTTGACCTTTTTTATCTCATAATTATGATTTAGTATCTCAGAATTATGACCTAACATCTCATATTTTTGACATTTGATCTCACAATTATGATTTACTATCTCATGATTTAGTTTCTCAAGATTTTGGACGACTAAATGATCTGATCTGAACTAAACTATCCACATTCATTTTATAGATCTACCTGTAGGAAACAAGAAAATATAAACATCCTTAATATCTCAATTGTTTCTCCTTAAGGCTCAACAATGTCTCAGACTGTGCTCAGGTTGCCAAGATACTAAGCTATGCGCAAGTCAGAAATCTCAATAAAAAGCTTTTCTAATCAAATTACTCCAAGAACAAATCAAAGCTAAGCTACCAGTCAACAATGGTATCATCTGTGTCTACTCCTCCAAAGGAGGAAAATCTAAGGCAAAGCTGGTCCTTAAATGAAAGCAAACGAAAGCTCCTGAGCTCTGAAAGAGCAGAAGTAACATTTCCCAGTGGGTACAGTGCAGTTATAGCACATTTCATTCACACACTCATTCCTCTTTCATGCAGACACCGATTGAAACACTTCCTTTAATGCCTCATTCTCTTTCACACTCCCTTCTTCTTATCGCACATTTCTTTATCAATGTACGGTGATGTGTTAAAACAGAACAGATGAGATGTCACGTCTGCGCTGACATACAAGCACAGCATCTGTCATGAATTTTTCACTCAGTTTAACACCAGAAGTATTTATTACTCATTTGTTTCCAGCCAATACATAATTAGATGACTCACCACAGAATTCTCTTAAAGCTGTACAATACGTCACTCGTAAGAGGTTAGGAAAGTTTGTTTTCTTATATTTCTAATATTTTCAAATTAAAGACCTCCATTTAATGGTTTTATGAAGAGTAATTAATTTTGCATTTATAATCAAATTGTTTAAATAAAATAAAATTAAAAATAGTCAAGAGAGGAATTACAAAAAAATATAGCTGATATTACTTCCAAGAAATAACTGTATGGTAGTAAATAAATGAATGCTAATTTTACATATGACCTCAAATATCTAAATCTTGATTTCTCAATTTACATGCATTGCCTCAACTGCATATTTATATTTCTGTTCCCTTGCCAGTGCCACTTTTATCTAAAGTGACTTGCAATGCAATGCATTCAAGATGTATATTTTGCCATTTTATGTGTTCTTAGGGAATCAAAGTAGCTGAGCTGCAGAAACATGCAAAAAAATACTCTTTGCACAAATTATTCAGTTCAAAGGTGATAGGCACAGGAGCAAAGGGATGTGATCACATTATAGTTTATAAACACATTTAAAAACCCCAATATTAATTGCGAGCGTGCGCCTGCTGAGCTAAACACGACGCCAATTAACAAGTCATAAGAACCGGGGCGATAGAAGCCATGAGAGAAAAGTCATCTGTTATGCAAAAATGAATTTTTAGTAAGACTCAGGCCACCCGCTGAGGAAGCAAACCATATTTTTGCTGCACTGCATAGCCCAATTGCATCCTGGGATTGCGGCAATGTATTGTAACATTAGGCAGAGGTGCCGAAGGGCGTGTCGTAACATGAAAGTGTGTCTGTGACTCACTCAGATGAGTGTTAATTGATAGAAACCTAAAAAAACAGTTCTTTAGCACTTCAGTCTGGGACGAAATAAGAATGTGCTGCCATCCTGTCTCTGTACAAAGTATATTATTAGTTTGTGTTAACATTATATTTTGCTTTTCTGCTTCAACCTGCCATAAATTCTCAATAAGAAACGCACACATTCTTGTACATATATGTTTGTGAGGACATTTATTGACACAATGGCCCCGGTCGTTGTTTCTCAGTAGAAGACTAAACTAAAGAGACAATAACAATAACAACAACAACAACAACTTGTGTGAGTGGGTTATGAGATAGCTGCAACTTTAGTTTAAAAAATAGTCCAAATACATTTTTATTGGTCATAACTTCTGGAGAAAAATAGCACAGACACTGGACAAATGAATGAAACTTTCGACCACCTGCCATTGCACACGTTATTAAATGGAGTATACTTTGAAAGGCTATGCGTTTGACTGTACACATACACTAGTGAAAAAAGAAAGAAAAACGAAGTAAACTTTGGGCTTAACCCTATCCCTCACATCTAAGTGCCTAACCCGAACCCTTACCCTAAACTTTCCCTTAATCTAATTATAACCTAATCCCTAAAAAAAAAAAAGTCTTAACCCTCAAACAGGCCTTTAAAATGGTCTCAGAAAGTGAGGACTGGCCAAAATGTCCTCAATTTACTCACATTGTCCTCACTCCAATGGTCTAAAACTTAAAATGGTCCTCGCAAAGTGCACAAACACAAACTAGTATAGTGCAAACTTGTGTTTTTAAGCTTGGAGATTCATTTGATAACGATGCTAAAGACCTTATTGGCGCAAAATCTCCAAAACACTAACATATATCAAATAATCAATGAAATCTGACAACAAATGGCTCAAAATCAGGTTGAAAAAATAGCAACCTTTGCCAAGAAGGTGATGGCACGACGTGATGTGAATTTAAGTGATTTGCATTGGAAGAAAATGGACGTGACAATTTCATATTTCTCTTTTTCACATATTGACAAATTCAAGAAGCTTTTTAGTGCTAATGGAATAAAATGAAGAGCAAAGTACATTAGGCGATGCTCTGTGATCTATGTGTTTTGTAATTCTCGTGCTGCCACAGAGAAAGATGGGAAATGCAGTTTGGTAGAGCAAGTCTGTCACCTCATAAACCAGCTACATTATTTTCTGACAAGCTGCTCTTCTAGGAAAGCATTTCTAGTTCGATATTCTTCATCAACAGTACACAAAATGCATTCCCAGAACTTTAGCTAACATTCTGGCAGGGTTCTCTCAAAGTTATGAACAAATGTTTCTCCAGTAACATTAATAGAACGTTCATTCAAAGTTATCTGGTCTTTAATAATGTTCTCAAAACGTTAGCACAAAAATGTAATTTATGAATCATTCATGGAACTTTTTTTCTGAAATGTTTTAGTTCGATTTTTTTAAATGTTACTACTTGTTTCAGAATGTTCAGAGAACATTCAGAAGTATTATGTTCGAAGAATGATAAAATGGAACGTGTTCGCATAACCACATTTTTAAAACATTTTGAACGTTCAGAGAACATTCAGAAATAACTTTTCAACTTAGGATAATGGGAATGTTAGCAAAATGTTCTTAGAACATATCTTTGCTAGTTTCCAAAAAATTCTGAAAATGTAACAGATACACTGCAAAAATTCCGTTCTTAGAATTTTTGTCTTGTTTCCAGTCCAAATATCTAAAAATTCTTAGAATAAAAAGCATTTTCTAGACAAGTAAAAAAGTTTTACTTACAGCACTGGCAGATTATTGTGCTTGTTTTAAGGAAAAACTTAATTTTGACTTATTTTTCTGAAAACAAGAAAATAATTTTTACCTGTCAAGAAAATGCTTCTTGATTTAAGAACTTTAAGATATTTTGACTAGAAACAAGACAAAAACTCTAAGTAAGAACAGCATTTTTTGCAGTGTATTTTCTGCCCCTTTGCATCCCTAGTCTAAACCCAGCTAGCAAAAATATGTTCTAAGGGGTGGCAAATTTCCAGTAAATTTCCAGAAACTTTCCAAAATTTCCTGAAAGTTTCCAAAAATTCTGCATCCCTAGATCAGACTAACTGTACAGTAAATATTCACAACTTATTTATGACCAAGGCTCATTAGCTTACATCATAATTCTTTAAGTGACACACCAACTCAGAAAGTAAAGGCTCAAAGAAAATGCATGTAAATATGATCATTCTGACAGGTTTCTTTTCCTATAACAGCCATATGGAGCATAATTTCAAAAATTTAAATAAAGACAAGATGTTTTTATTATTATTTATTTGGAATAATATGTACTGATGAATTGTGCACAATACCACTAAGTACAGTTAATTTTGATTTCATGTTTCAGTATGGAAGTGCAAATGTGTTTACTTTGCCGTGTAAACTGGTTAAGCGCTTTTATTCAAATGCACAAGCAAACTACTCTTTATTTTGATGCCTACACAATGGGGTCAGATGAACTTTAAATGCATGCTATTTCCTGCGTGCCGTACGCGCTCCTGCAGAGATAACATTAGAAGCAGTGCGAGGTTAATCGCTTCGCACTAGGGCGTCAAACAACTCAACGGCCACATATGTCAGGCATCTAAAGATGTGATTTAATGCACAACACCTACACTGTGAAAATGCATGCATTGCCAAAATCTCCATCCCAACATTTCATTATTGCATAGAGATGCACAGCTGCAAGCACACAGACAATGGAAGGAGAGGCAGTTACAGGAGTGGGCGCGAAGCAGGTATTTATCTTTTCGCTGCGACTGCAGATTTTGATTAGCAGGTGCTCTGACAGAGGAGTGCGTGAGTCTTGGGTGCAAATAGCAGATGGGTAATTTCAGGTTTTATACGTGGAGAAAAAAAGCTGTCACCTCCGCCACGCGCGAAGTGCGAGTCGGTTGGGTACTCATCCGCCACCCACTCGCTCCTTCCCACACATGCTCGGGAAAATTCGACATGATTTCTTGTGCTGAGACGTCTCCCATGGGAGGCGGAGGAGATCTTATCAGCTCCCCAGTTGCGAGATTAATACTTGCTTCTAATAGTGCACTTATCTGGTCACAAACAAGAGTGAGTCATTAGTGACTCTGTGTGAAGTGCAGGCTGGAGAGGGATCCTGGGGGGCACAATTAGTCCTGCACGCTGATGATAGCACCCCGCCATGGGAATCCAGCTTGATGTGAGGGCCGTCGGATGGCATGTTGCAGGAGAGAGCCGGGCAATGGGGGAACAGAGGCAGATGGCCTGCGAACTCTTTAAACTCATACTACAAAATCTAATTAATTTGACACTATTAGAAGTTGCCATGCGAGAACATTAGTTTCATAATTCTGACCTTTTTTTCTCAGAATTGAGTGATATAAAGTCAGAATTGCGATATAAACTCACAACTGCATCTCATAAAGTCAGACTTTTTTTCTCAGAATTGTGTTAATTCTGTATCTCACAATTCTGACTTTATAACTCACAATTCTGACTTTATAACACAATTCTGACTTTATAACACAATTCTGACTTTATAACTCACAATTCTGACTTTATATCGCAATTCTGACTTTATAACTCGCAATTCTGACTTTATATCTCACGATTCTGAATTTATATCTCACAATTCTGACTTTATATCTCACGATTCTGAATTTATATCTCACAATTCTGACTTTATATCACACAATTCTGACTTTATATCTCACAATTCTGACTTTATAACACAATTCTGACTTTATAACTCACAATTCTGACTTTATATCGCAATTCTGACTTTATAACTCGCAATTCTGACTTTATATCTCACGATTCTGAATTTATATCTCACAATTCTGACTTTATATCACACAATTCTGACTTTATATCTCACAATTCTGACTTTATAACACAATTCTGACTTTATAACTCACAATTCTGACTTTATATCGCAATTCTGACTTTATAACTCGCAATTCTGACTTTATATCTCACGATTCTGAATTTATATCTCACAATTCTGACTTTATAACTCACAATTCTGAATTTATATCTCACAATTCTGACTTTATATCACAATTCTGAATTTATATCTCACAATTCTGAATTTATAACTCACAATTCTGAATTTATATCTCACAATTCTGACTTTATATTTCACAATTCTGACTTTTTATCTCACAATTCTGACTTTATATGTCCCAATTCTGACTTTATAACTCGCAATTCTGACTTTATATCTCGTAATTCTGACTTTACATCTCACAATTCTGACTTTATAACTCGCAATTCTGATTTTATATCACAATTCTGACATTATATCACAATTCTGACTTTATAACTCGCAAATCTGATTTATATCACAATTCTGACTTTATATCACAATTCTGACTTTATAACTCACAATTCTGACTTTGTATCTCACAATTCTGACTTTATATCACAATTCTGACTTTATAACTCGCAATTCTGATTTTATATCACAATTCTGACTTTATAACTCACAATTCTGACTTTATATCACAATTCTGACTTTATATCACAATTCTGACTTTATATCTCACAATTCTGACTTTATATGTCCCAATTCTGACTTTATAATTCGCAATTCTGACTTTATATCTCGTAATTCTGAATTTATATCTCACAATTCTGAATTTATAACTCACAATTCTGGCTTTATATTTCACAATTCTGACTTTTTATCTCACAATTCTGACTTTATATGTCCCAATTCTGACTTTATAACTCACAATTCTGACTTTATATCTCACAATTCTGATTTTATATCACAATTCTGACTTTATAACTCGCAATTCTGATTTTATATCACAATTCTGACTTTATAACTCGCAATTCTGATTTTATATCACAATTCTGACTTTATATCACAATTCTGACTTTATAACTCACAATTCTGACTTTATATCTCACAATTATGACTTTATATCTCACAATTCTGATTTTATATCACAATTCTGACTTTATAACTCGCAATTCTGATTTTATATCACAATTCTGACTTTATATCACAATTCTGACTTTATAACTCACAATTCTGACTTTATATCACAATTCTGACTTTATATCACAATTCTGACTTTATATATCACAATTCTGACTTTATAACTCACAATTCTGACTTTATATCACAATTCTGACTTTATATATCACAATTCTGACTTTATATCACAATTCTGACTTTATAACTCACAATTCTGACTTTATATCACAATTCTGACTTTATAACTCACAATTCTGACTTTATATCTCACAATTCTGAGAACAGAAGTCAGAATTTTGATATAAAAAGTCGCAATTACCTTTTTTATTTTTATGGTTGAAACAAGCTTCCATAAGGAATTAATGCTGTCAAGCACTAAAAAAAACAACAAAAAAAACCATAAAAGCACCATAACAGATGCCTGCTTTATTTTTCAAGCCTTTTGAAGTCATTTGATCGCTTTGTTAGAGATTAATTAGTCCTTATTTGCTGAAAATACTCTGCAGAAGCTCTAAAATGTACAGATTTACTTCATACTTTAAAGGAAACTCTGCAGTGTGCAAATACGTTTACTATGCTTTGTAAACTGATTAAGTGCTTTTATTCAATTGCATGACCAAACTACACTTTATTTTGATGCCTACATGATGGGGTGTACTTTAAATGCATGCAATTTTCTGTGTGCCGTACGCGCTCCAGCAAGAAGAGTTGATTAATTTTATTTTTCAACTCTAATGCATTTTCATACAACTGAAGAGTAAAAGAAATAATTCACCCAAAAACTGAATATTCTGTTATCATTTACTGCACCTTCCAAACTTGACTTTATTTTTTCTGTGGATCAGAAACAGAGATGTTTTGCAAAATGTTCACACTTTTCCATATACGATTAAAGTGAATGCGCACTAAAATGCACTAAAAAACAACATAAAAGCGGCATTAAAAATGTCTGCTTGACTTATGCTCTGTATTTCAAGTCTTTTGAAGTCATATGATCATTATTTGCTGAAAATACCTTCTGTGGAAGCTCTTAAATGTCATTTGCACACATTTAAACTGCCTCAAGATGAATCACACCAGGCTTGATGTCAAACTCCATTGTTTTTTTATGCATCTTTCAATGCTTTTGAATGTTTTGAATTGAATGCAAGCGTAAGCGATTTTCAGCAAATAGCAGCTTATTTCGTATTGTTCATTATACAAAGCTATTATATGGCTTCAGAGGGACAATTTTTATGATGTTTTTTGGTCATTTTTTAAGCTTAACAGCCTGCATCCCATTTTTTTAATGCATGGAAATGAACATCGTTGCTAGATTTTTCCAAATATTTTGTGTTGCATGGGTAGAAACATCAAACGAGGAAATGATGACAGACTTTACATTTATTGACTCAAATCAAATGCAAGTACACAAGGATCCTGTACAGAAACCTCCCATGACACACAAGAACAATGTGGGTCATTTAGGGAATTACAAACCCGACACACAAACCTCGACATGGCAGAGCGCGGGGAAAGCATGTCAGTGGGTTAAACGGGTTAAACGTGGGAAACATTAAACAACATTAAAAGAAAATGTTCTCTTGCTCTCTTTCTCTTCTGTAGAGCGTGAAATTTACGATGTGAGTACAGGAGAATGGGGCGCAGGCGGCGTGCGCCGTCACGACTTGTCATTACAGAAATGGAAATGGGATTTATAGAACCGCAGCGGCGGCGTGACTTCTGCCGAACGGCCGTCGTTCCTGGGGGCATTACTCACAGCACGCCTCCCACCGGGACCTCAATACACACCCAATTACTATGTGCTTAAAACTATTACTATGCACTCAGAATAATGCCCTGTCCATTACCCTCGCTGTAGTCAATGGAGGAGCATGCTGGGAAAACAATCTCCCCTTCTGATATAGCCTACCTATTCAACAGGGTTGCAGTCGAGACCACTGCATTCAACGGCATTAAAACATCAAGACCCATCCAGACGAACAAGACAAGAACAAAGGTCATTTACTTTTAAATTATGAACATATGGTACAGTAGCAACTTTGATTATGTCAAAAGTATCTGAGTGAAGGGTGAAAAATGGCCAGGTAACTAGTTTTGTTGCATTACAAGTGCAGGAGTGAACAAATATAATGTCCTGCTGAATCAGGCCAGTGATGCATGTGAAGAAAACACCAAGAAACTCAATTTTATGAGACAACAAATCTGTGAGTATGAATTCATGGCTTTTTTTGTATTTCCAGCTATCATTGCATGAAACATAATAATAATAATAATAATTTTAAATAAAAACATCTGATAAATATAAATGTCACATTTTAAATAAGATGCAAATAAGAAGAAAATTACACTAAAAAATATGTAATATAAATAATAAAAAATATGAGACTAAAAATAAATTAATTTAAATTCAACTTTAGATGATGCACAACTCCAAGATCAATGAGATTTTATGCAAAAAACGTATTTATTTGTAGTATATTGTATTATTTTTGTAAATAAAGCCTAACATTAAGTAATTATTATTTTTTTTTTAATTCTGACAAATATAAACATATAAAATATATAATATGAACAATAAAAATATTAGACTAAAAACAAACAAATAAATAAATAAATAAATTACTCTTTTTTTAATTAGACCTTCCTTTTTATGCAAAATTTATGTTTATATATATACTAGTATTAGTATTAGTATTATTATTGTAAATAAAGTCTAACATTAAGCATTTATTTTAAATTGTTTATTTATATGCATGTATTTGATTTTAGATTTTCAATTTGTGAAGCACTTTGGCCAACAAAGTTGTGTTTAAATGTGCTAAATAAATAAAAGTTGAAGTTGAAGCAAATAAATATTAAAGAATCCTGACAAACAAATATATCACATAAAAAATAAACAAATAAATTTAATTAATTCATTCATTAGATCTTGCCCAACATGCACCTATTACTTAGAAAGCAGAAAATTAGGATTCATAAGACTCATGAATGGAATCGTGAGTGTGAAGTCAAGTTTCTCACACTGAAGGCAAAGCATTTACGCTGATAACTGATGTAAGAGCAGCCGTCGTGGCAGACAGCCAAGAGCCAGCCAGTGCCCTCCGTTTACAACACTAACAAGAGACTGACTGAAGCGAGAGATCTTAGTCTGTGTGCATACAGAAGAAAAAAACATCTGTCGCCATAGATTTTGCCTTGTCAAACTTATATACATTTTTGAATTTCAAATTCAAATTTGGAATTCCGCATCCTGTTTCGCACCTAAATTCGAATTCCGGAACTCAACTTGAAATTCTAAGGTCATTCTAAACTTAACTTTGAATGATGCACATCCGCAAGATCGTTCTGATTTACTGTTTTTAATTAGACTTCTCCCTTCAAGAGAAACAGTGTTTTCATGCACCATTGACAGAAGTGAGCAGCATTCGATCACGTGTCCCTCAGAGGGCTGTAGTGTGTCAATAGGTCAGGTCATCCCATTCACAGGCTATCAGGTAAATATGACCTTTTCTAAAAGGCTCTGACTATTTATAAGCACTCATCAATGGTTTTTGCATCACACTTTCTCCTCCAGTGTTCCTGCCCACCGTCTCAAGGGCTGTTCTGTTCAAAATGACCCCCGACAGATTCAGACCTGACCTTCAGAGCCTTGATAGGACATCATGAACGCTGGGAACTGGTAAAACTTTATGTCCATCTGTGTCTCTGTGTAGTTTTTACATTTTATTACCGACCTGCCTCATCAAAAAGATGGATGAACGGACGTAACTGCTTGTGTCTATGCGACCCCCGGCGGGCTAATGTGCGACAGAGAAAGATTTTATATGATTCGATTTATGACATCCCCATCCTTATACGGCACAACGTTTGTGTTTCACTCATCCAGCTCTATGCATTTGCATAAGGCATTGCAGCTTGATTTTGAACATCGCTCCACCTCTGAAACGTCTTTTCTTTTCAGCGGATGTCATTACTTAAGCCTTTTCACGCTGCAATCAAATCCCTATGGCTAAAATCAAGTCTCATCCTACATTTCTTCTTGTTCAATATGATGTATTGCTTCAAAATATGACACACTACGGAAGTAACATGTCGATTTTAGCATACCTGTTTAAAATGTTCATTTCAGCTTTCTTCATAATTCCCACTCTAAAATCTGGCCAGGGATTTCGAACCTTCCCTTTCTTGGAAGCTCCTCTAAATTCTGTTGAAGATGATTCAACCCCAAGCAGAGAATTGTGCGTATTTCAGGTCTGAGCACACGTCCCTACAGAGAGGAAGTTGCAACATCCTTAAAGAGAGATTACCAGAGCCTCTCTTCTACTTCTCTGCTCCAGCTCTCTTCAAAGACGCCCATCTCCAAAGACAAAAGGAAAAATTTGCTCTCGGGACATTTTTCTAATAAGACATTCCCACGAATTCTGCGCTAAGCATGTTCAGAATTCAAATGGATAATGCTTGGAAAGTACACTCTAAAAAATGCTGGGTTAAAAACAACCCAAGTTGGGTTGAAAATGGACAAACCCAGTGACTGGGTTGTTTTGACCCAGCGGCAACATTTCATTCTCGCTTTCTGGCAGTTTTCTTTAACCCAAATATTGTTTAAAATTACTATTTTGATTAAAAATTAATATATGGCTGACTTAAAATGAACCCAAAATATGTCGGAAATTAAAAATCACACATAATTACTAGAGGCAACAACAATAATCAAAAGATGAAGATTTATTAATAAGGAATTAAATAAATTATTATTGTTTAATTATGATTTAATTAAACATTAATAAATGTTCTTTTATTAAATGTTAATTTCCTACATATTTTGGGATCATTTTAATCAAGCAATACAGTAATTTTTAAACAATAGTTGAGTTAAAAATCTTTAACTTTTAAATCAAACATTTAACCCAAACACTGGGTTAAAACAACCCAATCGCGGGGTTTTTCCATTTTCAACCCAACTTGGGTTGTTTTTAACCCAACATTTATTCGAGTGTATATTGGTGAAATCCGGGAATAAATGCGAACTACTATAGATTAACAATTGATTGCATTTGATAGAAAAATGTATTAATAAGCAATTTAATAAATGTTTATTGTTTAATTATTATTCATTGAACTTATTAATAAATGTTCATTTAATAATAAATGTTAATTTCCTACATATTTTGGATTCATTTTAATCAAGCAATACAGTAATTTTTAAACAATAGTTGAGTTAAAAAAAACTACCCAGCAGGTTGGGTCAAACATTTAACCCAACCACTGGGTTAAAACAACCCAATCGCTGGGTTTTTCCATTTTCAACCCAACTTGTTTTTAGCCCAACATTTATTAGAGTGTATATTAGTGAAATCCGGGAATAAATGCGAACTATTATGGATTAACAACTGATTGCATTTGATAGAAAATGTATTAATAAGCAATTTAATAAATGTTTATTGTTTAATTATTATTCAATGAACTTATTAATAAGTGTTCATTTAATAATAAATGTTAATTTCCAACATATTTTGGGTTCATTTTAAGCAAGCAATACAGAATTTTTTAAACAATAGTTAAATAAAACTACCCAGCAGGTTGGGCAAACATTTAACCCAACCACTGGGCTAAAACAACCCATTCGCTGGGTTTGTCCATTTTTAACCCAGCATTTATTAGAGTGTATATTAGTGAATGCTGTCATAAATGCGAACTACTAATAAGGATTAACAACTGATTGCATTTGAAAGAAAAGATCTTATGGACATTGTACGTGGTGCTGTTTCATTAGCGAGCCTGATGGGATTGTATATTACGCCTGGATAGAGCCGGTGGTCATCATACCGAATTAATAAGGTCAATTAGCAAACACACAAAGCCATCTAGAGCCAATAGCAGAGGCCGAGAACAATCACAGGTGTCTGTTTACTTCTCAGCGTGGCACGGCTTTGATTTATGGACACTTGACTTCTCGGCTAAACAAATTTCTAATAGAGCGGAGGCTGGTGAAAAATGGCTTGTAGTTAATTATATATGACAGGGAGAGGTCTTTTATTAAAGGGAATTTCATCATGAAGTGCCACTGTGCTCTTCCCAGTGAGAAAATTGAGATTCATTGGGAGCAAGAACGAGACTCGCACATGGTCTGCATGCATGTTATTAGCTACGATATCTGAAAGAGAAACAATGAAGCAATAATAGAGTCTCGCATGCGGTTGAGGTTGCAGCAAAGGAAGAAAAGCAGCAGATTTATTTATAACAAAAACAAAAATAACAAAAACTCTCAGGCTACTTGGCAGTCTTGAAAACCGTGAAAATAACAACCGCATTTACAATGACTAATGGACAAACTCAAGAACAAACTGAAGGCTAGATATATACAAACTAATGATGCATGAAACAGGACAGGTGTGACTTAATCAATGAACTAATGAAAAACCATGGAAAGTGGGAATCAGAAGTGGGATCAAGGAACAAAGGAAACAGGAACAGAAAACTCAGGGTAAGTTAACAACTACACTGTAAAAAAAATCCCAGTAAAATTTACGGTAAAAAAACGGCAGCTGTGGTTGCCAGAACTTTACTGTAAAAAATACAGTAGCAACGTAAAAAAAATCTGTTACATTTACGGTAAAATAACGTATTTCATTAACTGATATAATGTTAATTTACCAACCTAATGAAGTACTAATATCTGTTTTGTACCTTTATAATACACTGACGGTCACCAAACACAGTGGTGATGAGAGTCACATGATGAATCAAAGTTCATCACAAGCAGATTTTGCACAAGCTGAGGAGGACAATACTAATTTATAGAAAGTGCACACAGTGTCATTCACACACACACACACACTAAACACCATCATGGTAACATGCATGAAATTTTAAAAATGCAATAAACATTAATTTAACAACATTAGATGTAACATAAAACCCTAAAGTACATAACTGATTAGAAAAAAATGAGAAAAACTAAGAAGAAACAGAGTTATTTCAACGAAAATATATCAAATGTGAAGTGTCACGCAGGGAATTGTGGGAATGTCAATTTACGGTTTTTCACTGTAAATTTTACAATGAATTGTTATTTTTCACTTCCAAAAACGGTGAATTTAACGGTATTTTACCGTAAAATTACATTAAATGTACCGTTAGATCTATTACAGTTATTCACCGTATATAGTACGGAAACTTTCTGTAAACCAATTGACAGTTTTTCACCGCAGCATTTTTACAGTCTTTTACTGTTAAAATCACGGTCATTTATTACAGTGTATGTACTAAAAACGGACAAGTTTATGCTTTGCGTTTTTTAGGTACAGACGACAACATTGTCAAAACGATGACACGGATCTGCGAAAATGACTAAAATCGCTGTATTCTGATGCCAGGCCAGTAGATGGCGATGTCACTTATACAAATTACATGCCTATAGACTGAACACGTAATACGCATGCACACGACGTCACCATTTTCACAAATTCGTGTTTTTGTAGCGATAACTGTCTCGTTTTCAAAAGTTTGCATTTTCAGGACCCCAAAAAGTCATTGTTGTGTAAATGCACTGCCAAAATGCATAAAAAGTTTTCCATTTTTAGTTGAAAATGGTGTTGTGTAAACAGCACCTTAGCCTCTCCCTGGCCACAGACCTGAAACTAGCACAGGATTTTAGGACGTGAACAGCTCTAAAGAAAACTTCATCTCGAAACTACGGTAATTACAACATGGTGTGAACACAGCATTTCTCACTTAAACTGCTGCTTTTGATTGCTTTTAGAGGTAAATTTGCCCAAAACTGTTGGTCTAGGATCAGTTTTCTTTGCAATAATAGCATATTGGCAAGCGATCCAGTGCGTGTCTGTGTTTGCGCTCTGGAGAGCATCAAAGGTTTCTATTTACAACATGTTTTTTCAGCGTTGAGCAGTGCAGCCAATCACAAACCTATCTGTTGATTTCTTGAACTCAATGACCAATCAGAAGTGTTAAAGTTAGAAACCGCTCAGTTTTTGTTAAGTGCTGAGATCTGCACACTCACAAATCCTCTTAATAAAATAAATGGTAGACATTATGAGAGATTCATAGTGCAGTCAGCTTCATTGATTATAACAGAACTTTGTGAGATCGCGATGAACTAAAATGAGTGACAGCTTTTTAGTGATTATAAAGGGCGCTTTCTGTCATGCCAAATCATGCATGTAGTAGCCTGTACATAACAGTGGTTTGTGAACCTAGATGCTTTAATAAATAAGGAAATCTATTTAAATGTGTTTCAGCCTTGTTTGGTTCACCCTTCGCCTATATATGGGACTCTTTTGAAAAAGTTACCAAAAAATGTAAATAACTCTATGAATTATAGCATGTATTTACTGTATATGGCATAAAAACAATGACTCATTTTGAGAGACAGCATGCTATCACAAATGCTAACAAAAGTTAGCATCATTGTAAAAGTGTTAGGGATTTGTATAAATCAAGTATGAATAATTAGTAATGCTTCCCTTAGCAAAAAGTACTAAAACCATGCCAGTTTATATAACCAAAACATAAATATAGAGATAAACAGCTAGCTAAATATTTCCTCTGCTACACTAACTTGAATCTTTATCGTTTGGTACTTTAAAATGAACTGTTTGAACAAAGTGATTCGCTAAAATGACTTTGCAAAGCTAGCATACAATTGCAGCCTCAGCTTGTTCAGTTACAATACAATTTGAGAAATATTATATACAAGGTACAATGCAAAAAAAGCAACGTTTGAACATTTACTTGTTAGGAGAAAAATAGGCTACTCGTTACAGTATTTGTAAAACAGCTATGCTGCTGAAGCTAGTGGCATGTCTAATTTTAGTTAGCTACTCACAAACTCAGCTCCACTAGGTCTTAATAAACATAACTTCTAGGTGATATTAAGACAAAAATGTTTTTTCATATGCCGCTAATTACATACGCAAAGTCAGTGTGCTTCACCCAGTCACCACAACTATACTCCATCGCTCATTAGCTGCCAGCAGCACCTCAAACAACCTCCTGACCCATGTGGAAGCAAACTCTAATTAAAACTAGTAGACTAGAGTCTTTCAGAGCCGTCCGAGCTCTAATTACAGAGCCAAATACAAGACTTCTCCCATCTGATGGGAAAGGAGTGTGCATTGATTAAACTCGCTGCATTTCTGTGTCTGTCCAGCTGCTGCCCTTAAAAATGCAGTTTCTTTTTATTTCTAAATTATATAGTGCTGCCGTAATGATGCATTTCTGAAAGCCTAACCCTGGTTCCCGCAACTATTCGACAATGTTCCCTCGAATACTGAAGCTTCAAAACAATCGCCAGAGCTAAAAAGCTATAAACAAACGGTCACATGACTTCAACGTCACCATCATTAAGCTTCAACAACTCTTTCAGTCTTTATTTAAAAAACATTTTCCAGTTAGAATAGTTTGCAAGAGCATGATTATAAACAGTAAAAGCGGACTAGTTAGTAGATGAGTTTACTTATTCAGCTAATGATGTGTAAAGACAACCTCGCCTTTTTCAAGACAAGTAAAAGCTTTAAAAAAAAAAAAATACTGCTCTATTTTATGTCATAGAATAAAACATGAAAATATCTTAAGCTTCACCACAGATGTTATTTCAGAAACTCATTTACTTCAGGAAAATGGAACTGGAAATGTTAAAATGCTCTTTTTTGGGTTTTGGCATACAAAAATGTCATCCCTGCAGCAGCCTATTAATGTATTCCAGCAGATCTGATTGGATAAGCCAGCTGTCAATCTGGGTCAACCAGTGCCACCCTTTGCCCTTATATGGCCACATCTCAGGAAATGCAAAGAAATAAGGTTCCATTCCTGCAATCAGGGGCATGTCTAGAGGGGTGGCACCACCTGTCAATCACTGGGTGATTCGCAACCAGTAAATTTGATAGCGCTCAACACCATTGTTTCAGAGCGCTGTCAATGCTTTGGCAATTTTAAGCCTTTTTACCATGCCAATAAAGCAACTTGAATCAGAACTTGTCGATTTCTGATTAATTTGCAAAGAGGAGGAGAGAGATAACGTCTCTGTTCATGGCATGTAAACACTCATTTATATATTTTGATATTTTGCCCTGGTCACACTTGAGTCAGTATTTATTCTGATTACTTTCGTGTGACCGATGAAGCTAGTATGAGTAACATTTTTGTCTTTTTTGTTTCCAGATTTGATTGTAATAATAATGCAAAACCTGACACTTCAAATTAACATTTAAAAAAAAAACATTGACAATAAAGTAGTCTTTAATGATGTCCAAATAGATGTCCAAATGCAAAACCTTATACAAGGGTACATTTATTTAATATACGACAACTATGTACTAAAAAACTGAAAACAAATTGCATATAAACAGCAATGTTGTCAAAATGATACCCATTCACACAGATCCATGAAAATGACCAAAACTGCTGTATTATGCTGCCAGGCCAGTAGCTGGCGATGTCCCTTTGTAAAAAAAACACATAATACGCATGCGCATGTCACCATTTTCACAAATTCTCGTTTTTGTAGTTTACATAGAGACAATAACGGTATTGTGTTCAAAAACTTGCACTATGAAACCCGAAACGCCCCCAAAACAGCATTGTCGTGTAAATGAGCGACCAAACGGCATAAAAAGTTGAAAATGGTGTCAAGTAAACAGCCTCTAATTATGTCTGAAAACAGTGTTTCCGACAACTAGGGAATACGCAGCCCTGTTTACTTATTTATATATAGGGCCATCTAGTGGTTACGCCATGGTATTACAGGTGCATAATTAGAGGTAAATATTTTAATACCATAAAATCACCTTTAAATAAAAATATATTATTGAACTAACATAAAGCACATTCATTTCACATATATATTGTCTTTGCAGAAGCCAGTATTTATTTGTGATTTCTCATGGGCCCCCCTGAGTGGTTCTTTGTCCCACCTGCGCCACCCCAGTACCCCTGCCTGCAACTCCATTTCATTCTCGCTTTCTGATTTTTTTCCCACTACTTCAGGATGTGTGTGTGCTCAAGAGGAGCTGAAAGGTATCAGTGCTGCAGTGGGCACCGGGCGGCCTTGGGGAATGTGGGAATTAAAGTCGAGGGGTGACGCAAGTGGTCAAGTGAATGGAGATTATGTGCCTCCATCAAACTGCAAATAAAACACACTCGCACACTTCTTCCTCCTCCTCCTGTGACAAACTCTCATCTCGTCCCTGCGCATGAATAATTCACTCAGATACTCCAAAAGGAAGAGCTATTAAAATTACATGATGACGGGGAGAGGCAGATAAAATATTCGTACCTTTCCTTTCTTCTCGCTGTCCTGTAGCTCTGAGCTCACGATTAAAGCGGTCTGTTTGAGATTTCTTCACCCATTCTACACATTAGTAAACGACAAGCTATCCAGCCGCAAGAAAATATCATCTGGTTGAGTACTTTGCATATTGGAAAATGTTCTCATTAGCATATTTTTTGAGTGAGAGCCTGTTAAAAAAAGCAGGTCAATTTTCCTCAAAGCTCTGAACAAGGAAAACAAGTGGCAGGACCAATCGAAGGCCTCGTCCAATAGTCTTTAGTCACAGTTGTGAAGCACGGTTTGCTAATCAGAGGCAGGTGGTGACATTTTCATTCTGGAAACCATATGATTGGTTAAAAGTTTGGCCAGTGGACACACATATGCAAAAAGCAACAAAACTCCATTTTAAATTCATGGGATGTGTTTAAGCATCTTTTGTTTGACCTTTTTACAATTAAATGTAACTCTCAGGAAAATGTACCATTGTAAAATTTGAGAAGTTTTTTTTTTTTTTTTTTTTAAATGTTACTGATTAACGTTCAATAAATTATTAGCAGTCCCGCACATGACATGCAAGAACAAAGTAAATCATGTGCACAATTTACTTTTTCGTTCCCTAGATTTGCTAAATCGTGCACACAATTCACTATTTCATTCCCTCAATTTGCTAAATAGTGCACACGACTTACTGTTTTGTTCCCCAGATTTGCTAAATAGCGTGCACGATTTATTATTTCGTTCCCCTGATTTGCAAATTCGTGCACACAATTTACTATTTCGTTCCCCCAATTTGCTAAATAGTGGGCACAATTTACTACTTCGCTCCCCCGATATGCTAATTCGTGTGCAAAATTTACTATTTCGTTCCCCCAATTTGCTAAATCACGCGTACACGATTTACTATTTCGTTCCCCCGATTTGCTAAATAGTGGGCACAATTTACTATTTCGTTTTCCCGATTTGCTAATTCGTGTGCAAAATTTACTATTTTGTTCCCCTGATTTGCTAAATCTCGCGTGCATGATTTACGGTTTTGTTACCCCGATTTGCTAATTCGTGCACACGATTTATTATTTCGTTCCCCCGATTTGCTAAATCTCGCGTGCATGATTTACGGTTTTGTTCCCCCGATTTGCTAATTTGTGCACACGATTTACTACTTAGTTCCCCCAATTTGCTAAATCGCACGTGCACGATTTACGGTTTCATTCCTACAATTTGCTAATTTGTGCACACGATTTACTATTTCGTTCCCCCAATTTGCTAAATCGCTCGTGCACGATTTACTATTTAGTTCCCCGATTTGCTAAATTGCGCACACAATTTACTGTTTTGTTCCCCCGATTTGCTAAATCGCGTGCACGATTTACTATTTCGTTCCCCAGATTTGCTAAATCGCGCGCACGATTTACTATTTGGTTCCCGCAATTTGCTAAATAACGTGCACAATTTACTATTTCGTTCCCCCGATTTTCTAAATCACGTGCACGATTTACTATTCTGTTCCCCAGATTTGCTAAATCGCGCGCACGATTTACTATTTGGTTCCAGCAATTTGCTAATTAACGTGCACAATTTACTATTTCGTTCCCCCGATTTTCTAAATCACGTGCACGATTTACTATTTTGTTCCCCAGATTTGCTAAATTGCGCGCACGATTTACAGTTCCCTTTCGAAGGGAACTCCACTCTGCGTTGACAGAACGCATTGGGGAATCGTCACGTGACCCAGGTGTCGAAAGCACTATCCAACAACTCCAATTGTTATTGTCCGGCGATAGCCTATGACGTCATACGGCGCGACCCGGATGTATAAAGGGAGCGCCTGGAGAGACAGTCACTATCTTTTTCGTCTTTCGGGACTGTTTGTGTCGTTGCACTGTCGTTTTCTCCAAGTGAGTATTTCTGGTCTAGCTATGTCTGAGGACAAAGTTAAACGTTTCAGGAAGTGTGCGGATCCTTGCCCGAGGTTTTTGACTCCGGAGGATCCTCACACCTTATGTGTCATCTGTTTGGGAGAGGAGCATGCACGGGCAGCGTTTGAGGACGCTGGCTGTGAGAAGTGTGAACGTTTTCCTATGAAAACGCTCCGTTCCCGCCTGGCTCTCTTCTCGAGGGAAGAGACGTTGACACCGGTGGATCCGGTCCCGCTCGCGCTGAGGCCGAGCGGCGGCTGCATTCATGGGACTCACAGGTGGAGCTCGCCGCCAAGTTTGAGAGAGGTGTTACGGTCTCTCAACCTCAGGCGGCGGCTGGCGGGGATGAGCTCCTGGATGACGATGATGTCCTTTCCTTGACATCATCGGATCCGGGGGCGAGTGCTCTTCTGGCGGAAAGCCCCCGAGAGCAGGAGGTGGCTATGGAGGAGGAAGAAGGGACCGAGGTCGCTTCTGTTTCCTCCAAGCCCCCCTGTCCAGCATATGTCGAATTACTGGAGGTTGTGGAGCGCGCCGCCGGCAGGCTGCAGCTGCCGTGGGAGCGCGCGAGAAGAGAGCCCGCTCGCGGCAGGCTGGACGAGCGGTTTCTCTCCGATCACAACCCCGTAATTCCAGTGAGCCTTCCATTTCTTCCGGACCTGCATTATGAGGTTAAGAAGGCATGGAAGAACCCGTATTCGGCCAGGATTCATCTGCATCAGCGGGGGAATTTCGCTGATGTGGAGGGATTGGGCCAGTACGGGTATGTGTCGATGCCTCCCATTGACGAGACGTTCGCGAACTATCTCGCCACGGGCAGTGCACCGACACTTAAAGCTCCGGTTCTGCCGTCCAGACCCCTTAGAATGACATCTCGTCTGAACGGCAGAGCATATGCTGCTGCAGGTCAGGCTGGTGCTGCTTTACACACTATGGCGGTGTTACAAGCATACCAGGCTGACCTGCTGAAGGACCTGGATCAGGGGCAGGGTTTGTCCCCTGAAGCGGTGGCTGAGCTGCGCCACACCACAGATCTCGCTCTCCGGGCCACCAAGCAGACGGCCGCCTCGATTGGTAGATCGATGGCGGCTATGGTGGCCACGGAGAGGCATCTGTGGTTGAACATGGCGGACATCGGGGAGAGAGAAAAGGGCTCTCTCCTCGATGCCCCGGTCTCGCCATCTGAACTTTTCGGCGGTTCCGTTGAGGCGGTAGTCGGAAGGTTCAGGGAAGCGAGGGCGCGCTCAGCAGCATTTAAGAAGTGCATTCCGCTCAGGTCCGATTCTGGGCCCAGACAGCCGGGAGGCTCTGGCCCGCCTCGAGCCGAGGCTCAGAGGCAGGGTCAGAGATCCAGTGTCGCTGCTCGAGCGCCTCCTCCACCACGGAGTAAGTTGCAAAAGCGACGGGATGCGAAGAGAAGGAGAGGTGATCTGAGAGAGGTGATCGATCGCCGGAGCGATCAGCATCGCTGATCGATCCCCTCTCCTGGGGACGTTCGGGATAACACCTTTGAACAGTCAGGCCGGTGGCCGGCCGATGATGAATTTTCTTTCTGAAGGCCTGCCTTCTGGCTTGATAGTGAAAAGGTTTGGTGGTTTACGGAACCAGGGATATCGTTCTTCCCCTTTGATAAGGAAGGAAGACGGATTCTTTGGTCTGCGAGCCACGGGAAGGTAAGACAGGGTCTGGTTTAAATTTGACCTTGTTTTTTATTCCTGTTTCATTTCCTGAATGTGTAACAGTAAATGTGTTAGGGGTTCTTTGGGCAGAACTGGAGTGTGAGATTGACTGAGCAAGCCACAAAATGGCTGCTGTTCAGTCTTTCTCTGTATGCTCAGCCGTTCGGCTATCTTCAGTATAGTTTGAGCTGGCACTCATCACTTCAGTTGCTTGGGCTAGGACTATGGTGCGTATGGTATATGTGAAGTTAAGTTCTCATATGTATTGTAGTTCTGGCCTCCTCCTGAGGGAGTGGCCTGTTTTCTGTCTGCCCATATTATCCCCTTGCTATAATATGTAGGTGCAATTATGAGTGTAACAGCTAGGTTGTAGACTGTTTTGTTAGAACCTGATGCTGTTTTCTCAGGTGGTAGGCTATATGTTGTCTAGGCCCCACTCTCTAGAACTTTCATGCTGTGAGAAAATGTTCTCTTCCGAGCTCCTTGTTTTCTTTGAGTTGACGATGCGATTAGCTCCGTCTTCTAGGCTTGGAACAGATTTGATAATCTGTGGTTGGGATACGTTTTTCTCCTTTTCTTGAAGCATGCATATCAAAGTTCCTTTGAAGTTCTAGACGTTTGCCCTACATTTGTATGTGAGCTTATTATGCTGCCACAGGTTGACACCTGCTTTTGTATAGTAGGCCCTTTTTGAGAAAAGCCTGGCCTCTATCTAAAGTGTTTGGTGACCCCCTTTAAGCCCCAGCTAGGAGAGTTTTTTGTTGTCACTGAGTGCTTCACCTGTTGGTTTGCATACTCAGGGTGGATAGATCACTTTCTGTTAAAAGTGTGTATCTGTCAGCTCCCTTTCAGTTATCTGTCTGTAAGCAGCTTTATTGCATATACGGTGATTGTAGGCTAGATGGTTAAGCCTCTTTCTAGGTAGCAATAGTGTTGTATTGGCTGTTTCATGGATATCAGTGCTCACATACTGTGTTTACACTGCTTCAGGCCCTGCAGCATGTTTGTTTGAGGTGGTAGGCTTGATTAGCCTGTTGGTTGTTTCGGTTACCTTTAGTCACAGAACTTAGGGTACTTTGCCTGTTTGGAAAGTGTAGCCTAGCACAGGTTGTAGTTAGCTTCCCATAGCTAGTGGGTTAGAGCTGGTTCCCTGTAGCTTGGTCCCCTGGAAACTCACGAGCTGAAGCCTTGTGTCATTGAATCGGTAGGCCGCTTCTGGCCTCCTTTTTAGTTTACATATGGGCACAGTTTGTGTTTTTCTGTGCGGCTCAGGATGAGATGTCAGTAGTGAACCCTTACTGAGGTTCGGCTTAACCTATTGTTGCCTCTTTGAGTCAATGATTCTAGTTGAGCTAAGAGCCACCTAGGGATTAGGTTGGACCTTGTGCTCCTGGAAACGGCCACGAGACGTTCGCCTTGTGTCCTGAGGGAGGCTAAGCCTACGGGCCGCCCTTTTGGATACACTGGCGTTTGTTTAGGTGTATTTCTCTCTGAGAACTATTTCTTTACACCTTGTTGGCCAGGGGCCCAAGTGGTAGATTCAACCCCCTCTTTTGCGGGTTGTTTACCAGGCTTGGGACCTAAAACACTGCCACGAGCTGATGCCACGTGTTTGTTGAGGTTATAGGCCTTCCAGGCCTTCCTTAATACGTGTTGGCGTACGTTGTACTCCTCTTGCTTAAAGAGTAAAAGGTGCTTTTACTGAGTACACTGCTCGTCGGATTGTGTTGGGTATAATCTACCTGTTAGGTGAGCTCTGCGCTTCCCCTTGGGTTTGTAATGGTGCTTAGCTCCCTAAGCTGATCATGATGGTTTGGCCTTGATCAGGCTCCGTCTTTAGGGTCAGCCCCAGGCTGGTTTGTGCTCCCCTTTTCAGGGCTTTCAGCGCACAGCCTCCTCAGTGCATTAATTAAGCACTGGGTAGATCCTAGGTTGAGCGGATTATCTCCCCTCGATATGAGGGTTCATAGCACTCAGCTGAGTTCTGCTCCCCAGGATGCCCGTCTCTACGCGTGGGTCTGAGCTGGTGTCTGCCTTTCTGCAGTCACTCTTACCTACTATCTTCCTGAAGAATGCGTTTTAGAGGCTCTGTATTCAGACAGGGTTGGCCCGAACTGAGTCTGTTCCCTGAGAAGACCATGTCGGCCTCCCTGGTGGCAATGAGGGTGACCTTGCTCCCCTCATGAGTGACTGGCCGAGGTTCCCATTGGTTCCTTGGCCACATTCCCTTAAAGGAACCACTTTTCTCACAAGAAAATTGGGTTCTAGACGCCTTAGCGTTTCTCTAGGCTCTATTTGTTAAAGAGAAAGGTAGAAGCCTGTGGGAAGGTCTGCTTGGGCTGTTGGCCAAAGGGAATGCTGTCACTGACAGCCTGGTGTGACCCGAGGGGGAGTTGCTGGGCAGTTTGAGAACTGCTTTGAGGTCTTTGCCTCAGCCATATTTTTTGGCAGGCACTCCCCTCCAGCATGGCGGCGTGGGTATGGGTATATCGTTCCCCAATGCATTCTGTCAACGCAGAGTGGAGTTCCCTTCGAAAGGGAACGTCTCAGGTTACGTATGTAACCATAGATCCCTGAGAACAGGGAACGAGACTCTGCGTTCCTTTGCCATGCTTCAGGTTGCCTGCCTTCAGAACAGTCCCTCAAGACGATAAGATAGTGACTGTCTCTCCAGGCGCTCCCTTTATACATCCGGGTCGCGCCGTATGACGTCATAGGCTGTCGCCGGCAAATAGCAATTGGAGTTGTTGGATAGTGCTTTCGACACCTGGGTCACGTGACGATTCCCCAATGCGTTCTGTCAACGCAGAGTCTCGTTCCCTGTTCTCAGGGAACTATGGTTACATACGTAACCTGAGACGTTTCATTTCCTCGATTTATAAATTATGCGCATGATTTATAAATCGAGGTAACAAAATAGTAAATTGTGCACACGATTTAACCTGAATGTCATATATGGGGCTCCGTAGAAAACATAAGTTAATTCAAAATATAAAAAATACTATAAAAGTATATAAATATTAGCCTACTAAAATAACACTTAAGTTCAGCATCCTGATATAGCGTTAATGGGGAAACAAATGGCACCATTTCCTGAGAATGAACCATAAACAATTCAGATGTACAAATCGCATTCATGAAATCAACACACAGACATGTAAAATCAAGAGCTTACTTCTTGATTGACAAGCTCAACTCACGCATCTGACAGAGAGAAAGCTGTATAACTTTGAAGTGCACTGATGTCTATAGATCTGTGATGCATATTGGCACAACCAGTGTACATTTCATGCTTTAATTAGACACCGAAGGGCTCCTGAGGGACTCAAAACTGAATCTACTACAGCAAATCAGCTAGTCACACATCTCTGAGGAGGTGGACGGCTCTCTCTCTCTCTCTCTCCGTGCTAATGTGTTTTTCTGTGTCTTTTATCAATAATGTCACCAGCCTAATAAAGTGTGCGAGGCTTTCCCATGAGGCGGGGAGGAGGGCTGTGTGAGTTCATGCTATCGGTGACTGACACCTCCTCCCATGCTGATCAGAGAGAGAGAGAGAGACGGCATGCACTGTCAGGTCACATAAACGCCTGTCGCTGTCACCTATCACCCGGAATGGCGCTGACAGAGAGACGGAGGAGGAAAGAGAATGAGCGAGAACATTATCATTCAGGTGAGGAGAGAGGAGGTTAGAGCTCTGCAGTGATGATGACATATCTTTGTAGGCCATATCGGAAGTTTAAAAAACTTTAAAGGGGACCTTTTAGGTGAAATTCACTTTTATATTTGAACTTCAACGTGTGTCCGCAGTGTGTAGCCTATAATGGTAAAAATCCACTCAGTCCTTTTTTTTATAATTCCCATAAATCAGAAGCAGTCTCAAATGAGCTGATTCAGATTCTCCCCTCATCATAGGGAGAAGCCCCGCCCCCAAACAGTGACGATCTGCCCTATTAGCATAGACACAGCTCTGAGTGAGAAGCACAGAGTCCGCCATTCAGTGTTGCTAAGTCCACGGTTTTCCCAAAGAATTGGGCTACTTTAACAGTGTTGCCGTGGGTTGTTTTTCATGTCTGCGGGTTGAAGCGACCCCAATAACTTGATATTTATCCCCTGGAATGCTAATTTTACCACGGGAATCCCACCAAAAAACAGATTTTACCCCACGGGATGCAATTTTTACTTGGGGACTGCCCCTGAAACAGGATTGGGCTAGTTTTGAGTAGCAATTGGGCAGGTTTTGTTGTGAAAACCTGGCAACATTGCTGTATCATTGCTGTAGCAGCTGAAGTTTTACAATGTCTGCACCAAAGAGGCATTACAAGTGTTGTGTTTTGAGATGTACCATTGAACATAAGAGTCCAACACTAACACTTTGTGCTCAAACTTCATATCCAGAACTTATGCTGCCCTCACATGCTATAGAAATTATCGTAAACAAGAGTTTCCTAGTTAAAAATCGCACATGAACACCCTTTCTGACATTTTTGGTGTGTGAGATTGTCCTGTTTTGTTCATGCCGGCATGCCAGAGCATGAGCTCTTGAAACTCTGCCTTCTTCTGGAGAGGGGCCGGGAGCAGCAGCTCATTTGTATTTAAAGGGAGTATTTTTATGCTGGACTGTTTCACAAATGCTGGACTTTCACAAAGTTTGCTTCTGAAGCAGAAGCTCATTAGCATTTAAAGGGACACACTCAAAAACGGCGCGTTTTTGTTCACACCCAAAAAGTGGCAATTTTAACATGCTATAATAAATTATCTGTGGGGTATTTTGAGCTGAAACTTCACAGACACATTCTGGGGACACCGGAGACTTATTTTATATCTTGTGAAAGGGGCATTATAGGTCCTCTTTAAAAAAAAATGACATTTCGAATGTTCTGAGAACATTCCATAACATTGTTAAAATGTTCTTAGAACACATTTTTTGTTAGCTGGGGAGCTTAAACAAAAAGCGCACAAGAGTGTTTTGCTGATTTATTTTATGGTGTAGAATAAAACGTGGTGAAAATATCTTAAGTTAGTGTTAAACACAGACCTTATTTCAGGTGTCAAACCCGTTGACTTCAGGACGATAGAACCAGGAGTGCTAAAATGCTTGTCTAAGTTTTGGCCTACAAAAATAAGTTAAGAAAGCAAGTTAAGATGAAGATCGTACCTCAGTCCACATCTTTAACCACTTGGCCATATGATTCTGCTGTAAATCGCCAGGAAATCCCACAACAGCAAGAAAAGCAATTAAAAATTTACAGGGAAGAAGTTCTAAGCCTGCTAAAGCATGTGCACGGATTTCAATCCTGCACGCCGAGAAGTCTGGCCTGACCCATAAAGCAAAAAATGAGAGCACAGTTCAGGCTATTTCATCTACAAATCGCCACTCTGTCAATGCGAGAGGTGTTGTTTACCAGCAGTCTCTTGTGGACGCAAAGAAGAAGCTTCCTGCACTCTCCATCACCGAGTCATTTTCAGCCAGGCACCAGATTTCACACTCATCTGCTTCGTCCCAATGGGCTTTACTGTGGGCAGCTAAGACGCTACGCTAGCAGTCACAACAGACTCCAAAGTGCTCCGGATTCACTGCGCCAAATGGACGTCCAAGTACAAACAATGCTGACTAATATAGGAGCACTTCAACTGGGCGTGCATGCATTTTGTTCTCATGTATATTGCTCATTTGCATGTTTAAAGGAATAGTAATATTTTGGAGGTTTGTAAGGCACTATAAGCTGCTTTGGAAATATTTGTGTTGTAAAAAAAATCATGCATTATTTTTTTTTTTTAAAGGTGTGGTTAGAAAAAAACTGCAGCTGTGGTTGCCAGAAATTCCTTCTAAAAAATGTGGTGAAATGTGTTGTTTTATGACTTTTTTGTGAAAAAAATTACTTTTTTTGTCTTGTTTTTCAGCAAAATAATTAAACATACTTAAATCAAGATACATTTACTTGATAGGCAAAATTACATAAGATACAAAGTCTTGTTTACTGAAAAAAAAAAATCCTCAAAATTAAGTGACTTTATGCTTAAAACAACAACAAATATTTGCCAGTGGTGTAAGAAAAATAAAACTTGTTTTCCTTTTAAATTAACTTTTTTCTGACTCCATTGGCAGATATTTTTTTCTTGTTTGAAGTATAAACTCACTTGATTTTGTCCAGCTAAAACAGTTCATCAACAATGAGTATGTTTTTTGTGCTAACATTTTAGGGACATTATTAAAGACCAGATAACTTTGAACAAATGTTCTATTAACGTTACCGGTAGAATGTTTGTTTATAACTTTGAGAGAACCTTGCCAGAACATCCCTGTTAGCTGGATGCCAGCTTGAGAAAGTATGAGCTGTCATGAAATGCACGTTGCTTATTTAATTTCAAGGCCAAAAACCACATATTGACTCCTCAAACAGTTCAGGACCTTTTATTGTTGTGACCTTTGCTAGGAAGAAAATTTAGAGACCAGGCCTGAACTTTACCTGAATAAACCCGTGTTATGTGTGTCTGTGTGTGTGTGCGTGTGTGTTTCTGTCTAATGAGCTCGCTGTCTGTTTTGTGCTCCGAGTCCATTATCACACTCTTAATTCTCCTCATGGAGGAAATCAACGGGTGGAATAGTTAAGTGGCACCCGTGGCCTCTCGCCCACGAGTCCTCGCTCTCATCCTCATGAGGTTTCCACCCCAACAAAGCATCTGAGAGCCGACGCTCTTCAACCTGAACCTGTGCGCCGCAGGCTGTGTCTGAGAATGAGGCCCCTGAGGGCCCACAAGTATGTTTATCTACAAGACTATGATAAGGCAGAGGCGTTATATGACGTTAAAGGGGTACTTCACCGCTGGCAAAATGGGCTTTCAATAAAATTTGGCTGTCTATACAGTAGAAAGGTGAAAATTGGTGCTACCTGACTAGAGAAAACAGAGAAAAGAGGCTGTTGTCTTCCCTCTTGCCAAATAGGTAGGAAAACTTCAACACCCATAATGCGCTGGGCATGTTGCCATCCAAGGTCACTCCTACCAGTCTGCTTAGAGTCAAATGCAACCTTGCTTTAGTAGGAAATACTTCTTAGCAAACTTATAGTCATAATGATGTCGACTTGTATTGTTCCCAAAATTCAAAGATTAAACATTTAGCTATTTTTCTCTTTCCAGTGAAGGATCCAGAGTGTTGTAGGCAGTGGCTAAAAGGCTATAAAGAATCGTAAATATGGAGAAAAAGCCGCGATGGAAAATCTGAAAAACCTCTGTGTTCGTACTCAACATTGAGTTGTGGATGACACAGTGTTTTTTGACCAAACGGAGGAGAAAAACCATTCAAAACCAAAGCCAAATGCTGTCATGTACAAGTAAGAAATCTGTTGCCATAGTGCTCCATTTTTACCATAATGTAGTTTAAAGAGTAGACAAAGTATGATAAAAATTTCAGCAATAAACTTTGTTAATAACCCTCTCAATTTGACTGTCCGTGGACGGAGGTACAAAAATGTGGAAGTACAATCCATTTTCTCAATACAAAGTGGGTTGAAAATTGGCAAAGTTACAGTTTAAATGCTGCACAATGATTGAAATGTCAGCTACTGTTAAAGTTCATAACATGGTACATGTATCTGCTTGATTCATATACTGTTTTTGAACATAGAGAAAATAATCAAATGCTATTTGTGAAGTACACCGGATTAATCAAAAATAGGCATTACCACATGCCTATGATCATTTTCTAATTTAATTTCCAGGAAAACCGCAGTGTATATACTGCATAAAACACATGCATTCAGCCGTGCACAGATGGTTGCAGCCAAGAAGATGCAATTTAATAGATTTAGGAAGGTGCAAAGGTTTATTGGCCTCATGCGTCGATGCCAATGATTTTCAGCGCGCAAGCAAACCCATCTGCTGAAATTAACTTAAGAGGGCTCAAAAAAACTTTATGAAAATGCCAACTTCATTACACAATCCATTATAGCGCAGTGCCAGGCGAGTGATTTATGCATTTCATGGTCTAAATAAGCCATGGAAGAGCGCGGTTGATTCTGACCTTTCCATAAACACGCAGAGACTAACGATAGCGGTCTCACTGACTCAACCCAACATAATGTGCATCTGTTGGTTAATTACATTTTAATCTAATTGTTGTCTTTCTGGAGTAATGAAGCACAAAATCGTTTCATAATTCACGGGCTGTGCAACACATTAGTCTTTCTCTTTAACTTCAAACTGAGATGCAGAGCGAATTCATAAAAAAACATTTACACGCGCCAATTTAGCTCTCAGCATGAATGCGGCGTGATTTTACCTTTGTTCCCTTTTACATCAAGGCAAAACCTCAAGTAAAAGCCACTGTGACTGAATGGACGGGGCTACATGTTGCTACTGGATAAACAAGTAATCTCAATGCCTGTGGCTTGTAATTGAATCGGGCTTTCAGAAGCACAAAGGTTGGTGTGTTGCAACACAATTATGACCGACGCTCTATTGATCCAGCCGGATTTTGAACGTCGCCGTCAAAAATCACCCAGACCTTTTGCTCACAGCTAAGATGAAATGTTGAAATGAGAAACGAGTCATAAAAGTCATCTATTTGTCTGCTATTTGCAAAACTGCGCAATAATGTTAGTATGTTAATGCGTTCACAGGAAACCTTCGCAAGCATGTGCACTTAAAAAGATTCAATAAAAGGACGTTGTTTACATGAACTCACATGTAAACTCCTGTTACAACACAAATCCTATTCTCAACAGCTTTTTGCATTACAAATAAATGAATGCTACACTCAGAACAAAATCATTATTATTCAAGTCTTGAATCTTGAAAGCGTTTCTGGGAAGAGTTCAGTCTGAATGCACAATGAATGCCGAGTGTTGGGGCCCGAACTCATGAATATGCATGTCAATTGTTTGGCAATGAATGTAATATTGCTAAATATTGTTAAATAAATAAGAACAGGCAGCAGTGAAATGCCGTCGCACTCATGAGGTTCATCAAAGCCATAACAAGCATCTTAATTAACAACCAAACCCACCGTCCCACCGGCACTGATGGCAGAGCAGTGTAGTGATCCGTTCCAAAACCTAGTGAGATACCTACATAGCTACATTATTTAAAATGCAGTGCAAAATGGAGTAAAATTGTGAAAGTTAAATGGATAGTTCACCCTAAAAATTAAAATGATCCCATGATATACTCACCCTCAAGCCATCCTAGGTGTATATAAGTATCTTCTTCCAGACAAACACAATCATTGATATATTCAAAAATATCCTGGCTCTTCCAAGCTTCATAATGGGAGTGAATGGGGGTCGAGATTTTGAAGCCCAAAAAATGCATCCATCCATCATAAAAGTAATCCATACGACTCCAGGGGGTTAATAAAGGCCTTCTGAAGTGAAGCGATGTTTTTTTTTTTTTTTAAGAAAAATATCTTTATTTAAAACTTTATAAACTAAAATAACTAGTTCCGACCATATGCATATTGTGCCAGTCGACTTGCATCGTGAGAGTGACCCGTGATACGATGTGTGACGTAGAATGCAAGAGTAGCGTAACCTTAGATGCCTTTTGCGGTTTAAACAAATAGGGCTGGGCAACAAACTCCGACTACAATCTCTGATTGTGTTCGTCTGAAAGAAGATAGTCATATACACCTAGGATGGCTTGACAGTGAGTAAATCATAGAATAATTGTAATTTTTAAGTCAAATAGTTTAAAATAAAATAATTAACAGCTAACAAAAATATGTTCTAAGAACGTTTAATAACATTCCCATTATGTTATTTCTGAATGTTCCCTTAATGTTTAAAACTTATTGGATATGCGAACATTCCATTTTATCATTCTTCAAACATCATGTGAACGTTACTTTTGAATGATCTCTGAACATTCCAAAACAAGTAGTAACATTTAAAAAAACAATCTATGAACACAAACATTATTGTTGCTATGGTTTTTAGAACATTATTAAAGACCAGAAAATGGAACAAGCGTTCAGTTAACGTTACTGGAAGAACGTTTGTTCATAACTTTGAGAGAACCTTGCCAGAACGATCTGTTAGCTGGGAGGCAGCTCTCTACATTTTATAGTGCATATATTACACAACGGCATTACGTATGTAAGAGCCCTTCCTCTTTCACTCTGCCAAACAGCAACTGGAGGCACTTCATAGCCCTGAGAAATCTCATGTTGTAAGACCCCACCTGCAGGGCTGCCCTGATAAATCACCTCCCCAATGAATTGCATCTGAATTGCACCTGCAGTGTGACGGGACCGTCAGAGGAATGGAAATCAGGGGACTAACAGCCTGTGGCCCTCCTCTTGCTATGCATCCTAATGCTGTAGCGATTACCTAAACAGGAGTTCTGACGGGGAACTCCATATGTCCCATTCAGAGTCACTATATGCGCTGGCATCACAGTAGCTGAGAATGTCTTATATTAGCAGATCTACATACAAGAGTTTTCAGTGGATACCTGAATGACAATGGCTAAACTTAAATTCAGCGCTGTTCTTTTTAAAGTGTCATGAAACCCCCACCTCAGCATGGGTCAGTTTTCACCATAATTTTGTGTAATTCTGGAAAGTAGGCATGAAAAGTACACTCTAAAAAATGCTGGGTTAAAAACAATCCAAGTTGGGTTGAAAATGGACAAACCCAGCGATTGGCTTGTTTTGGTCGGGTTAAATGTTTGCCCAACGTGCTGTAGTTTTATTTAACTCAACTATTGTTTAAAAATGACTATATGTCTGGCTTAAAATGAACCCAAAATAGGTTAGAAATGAAAAATCAGACACATAATTACTAGAGGCAACAATAATAATCGTAAGGTGAACATTTATTAATTATTATTCATTAAACATATTAATACATTTTAATTTCTGGCATACTTTGGGATCATTTTAAGCAAGCAATACAGTCATTTTTAAACAATAATTGAGTTCAATAAAACTACCCAGCAGGTAGGGCAAACATTTAACCCAACCACTGGGTTAAATCAACCCCCAATTGCTGGGTTTGTCCATTTTCAACCCAACTTGGATTGTTTTTAACCTAGCATTTATGCAAATTAATAAGCCATTTTTATTTGAATTCTGTTTCAAAAAGACACACAAATGCGCTTTCAAATTTTTATTAAGTTTGAGACTTCCACAACATTTACCTCTATAGATAATTGGTCTGATTTTTTGACACACTCGCAATGCTTGCCAGACCGCATCTATAGTATCAAATAATCCACAGTCCATAACATCCAAACTATACTTTTGCAGCCAATGCTTTTGAAAATCAGAAAAATGTCAAAGGGATAATAATGATGCACTGCCGATGTACAGGAATACTAGCACTCACCAATGTCACATTAAGTAACTATCTAATAATAACATAGCCATGGCCGTGACCTGTTATACGCAGCCAAATGCACATTTACATGCACAGCACCCAAGACAATGTCTCTTCTAATCATGTTTAACATGATTGCTTCCTGATATCAAAGTCTGGCAGCTGACATGGTGTCACAGAAAAGATCTGCGCTTGCAATATGGGACATGCGTCATTTACTGCGGATGGGTTGTTCGGCACAGCGTGTCTACATCAATCAGTCAAACCATGGTCAGCTAATGAGTGTGGAATAAACAGCAGAGAGTTTCATTAACATTGTGTTGTTAATTGGCACAGGACAGCCGTGAGTTGTTCCTATGACAACTACAATGAGCAGTCGGCCAGAAGTGTTATTTAGACCGCTTATTAAACATGGCCGTGTTCAAATCTATTGTTGTCAAGAGGCCACTTGAACTTCAGTCTACAGACACGTATACACCTCTTTATGGGAGATATACTGTGCGCAGTCCATTCCAACTCCTAGAGGCGGTGTTCTTCTAGAAAAGACTAGATTGTAACAGGTTGTCACCGCTGAACTTTAGCTGTTTACATACATAAATAATGACAGCGAAAAAGCCCCCTGGTTGGCTTAATTTCCACCGACAAGCACAGGAAAATGCCGGAGTTCATTTCACTGTCGTATTTCACCAGAAACAGGGATCTTCCTGCTGGGTAGGGAGATGTACACAATAGGGTTTGGGCAGCATCATTCTCCGAAATCATCCTGCCTTGAGATTCTTCCAGGCCAACATGCACACACACGCTCTGTCACAACAGATTTCAAACAACTGTAGTTTGAGTTATGTGAGGTCACACGTGGTTATGAAAACCTTGTCTACTTCATAGAACAACTGAAAAAGACTTAAAAGTAAGCAAGCAGAAGTGTCCCTGGGCAACAAAGGGTTAAGTACTTTCTCTCAAGGATACAATGGCCATGGATTGCCTCTTGTGCCATTTTTACCAACAGCCTTTTGGCTCCCAATCTAGATTGTTAACCACTACACTATACTATAACCACCATTCACAACAACTACAGACTCTGGCCCCATTCCCAGGCCCTCAAACAGCCTCATAATAAATACATTTCCAACCTACACCTTTCAATGCCAACCCAGATTGTTATCCACTACACTACACTATGACCATAAACAACAGACTACGCCCTATTTCCAGGCCCCAGAAAGGCAAGGTTAGACCTACTTACCTCTAACAGCCTCATAATGATGGCAAATATGATAGAAATATGGGCTAGTCTTGAGTGCAGGTTTTTACCTACACTCTTTTCAATGGCTGGCCCAGACTGTTAATCACTATATTACACTATAACAGCAACAGACTCTGGCTGCGTTTACACTGCAAGTCTTAATGCACAGATCTGATCTTTTGACCATATCCGTCATGTCCCGCCTGTTTTCATTCACTTTAGACATGACTGGTTTACATTAATAGCCGCCCAGTTTAATTACAAAAACAGCAAAGTTATCACCTCGTTGCTGAGAAATATAATGCAGCTTTCAGTAGTGAAGCCTAAACCTCACTCCCATCCGGGTCACGGCACCACTGCAGCCGCTCCGCTGTAAGCGGGACTCAAACCCAGGTCCTTCCGCACGTAGGTCCTACGTCTGTTACATTAACCCCCCTAAACCTCACTCCCATCCGGGTCACGGCACCACTGCAGCCCCTCCGCTGTAAGCGGGACTCGAACCCAAGTCCTTCCGCACGTAGGTCCTACATCTGTTACATTAACCCCCCTAAACCTCACTCCCATCCGGGTCACGGCACCACTGCAGCCCCTCCGCTGTAAGCGGGACTTAACCCAGGTCCTTCCACACGTAGGTCCTACGTCTGTTACATTAACCCCCCTAAACCTCACTCCCATCCGGGTCACGGCACCACTGCAGCCCCTCCGCTGTAAGCGGGACTCGAACCCAAGTCCTTCCGCACGTAGGTCCTACGTCTGTTACATTAACCCCCCTAAACCTCACTCCCATCCGGGTCATGGCACCACTGTAGCCCCTCCAGTTCAAAACGCCTGCTGTAAAGAGGACTTGGACCTGGGCCCGTCCGCAGGGAAGTCGGATGCTCTAACAGGGAGGCTAAAGGCCGCAGTCCCTAGCATCAGTCGCTAGAGTGCCTCCTGAGTTCAGGGGAGTGAGGTTTACACGCACAGCTCTTACTAGCCTACCTCTATGCACGTCATAATACAACATTAAAAGGTGTCACCCTCGCCTTGTGGTGGCTTGAAATTCAAAGTGGAATTGGATATTCGCGTTTAGACATCAGATGTCTAAATATCGGATATGTATCTGATTTAAAACCACATTTGGAAGTGGTTCAGATCGGATGTGAAAAAATCAGATTTTTTATACGAGTGTAAATGCAGCCTCTGTTCCTATTCCCAGACCCCAGAAAGGCAAGGATGGACCTCTTATGTGACCCTGCTTACCTCAAAAATCATACTTTTGGCAAACATGATGGAGGTACATCTGCCGTGATGACCCCAACAATTTTGTCAAACTTGGCAAATGCTGGCTGGTCTAAATTGTAGGTTTCAACTTACACCCTTTCAAAGCCCAGTACAACCACTATTCACAACAGCTACAGACTACACAGAACCTGATTTTACCAAGAACAACATGTTTCTGGATCAACATTCCAATCAACCAATCAGATTTGAGGGACAAGTTTACAGTTTATGTCAAGTTTAGGCTTACAACGGGTTAGGTGCTTCTACATCAGTGTTATTCACCTATCGTTTCCCTCTGATTTTAAGGATAACTTATGGTTTAGGGGTAGGGATATAGTTAGGATTACATTTTTGGACAGGAATGTTGTTCCAAGACCCAAGTATGCGTCTAACTCAGCAAAAATCAGGACATTCACAGACTACACCCCACTCCCAGGTCCCAGAAAGGTAAGATTAGACCTTATATGTGACCCTGCTTGCTTCAAAGAGCTTCATAATGCTTGCAAACATGATGAAGACACAATGACCCAAACTATTTGGCAAAGTTGGCAAATATAGGCTGGTCTTGACACCCTTTCGACTCCCAGCCCAGATTATTGCTCATTACACTATGCTATACAATGACTACAATTCATAAAAGCTGCAGGATACTACCCACTCCCACACCTGGACTCGTCATCTCACAACTACAGTTTGCACCCCTCTCCCAATCCCCAGAAGAACAAGGTGAGCTTGCTTACTTTAAAAAGCCTCAAGATGTTGGCGACCATGATGGAGACAGAGCTGGCGGCCGCACCAATGACTCCAACGATTTTGTCTGGCTTGGCAAATATGGGCTGGTCTCCATTAGCACAGCGTACATCCGAGCCATCGCGCTCAATGAGAGCTTGCACAAAGGTAAGCGACTGCTCCAGGGCGTAGGTGTCCCGTGAGCAGGTGTCCAGGATACGGGCGCCCAGTGTCACGTTGGGTAGCAGCTCTGGGTCTTTGTTGATAAGGTCGATGGCAAACAGCATTGCCTCCAGTCTGTGAATACCCTTCTCCTTCTTTAACTCCCCGCAGGGAACGCCACGCTCACCCCGGGAATGAACCGGAAACAGGCCACCCAGGATGATGTCGCCATCCAGACGGATAGAGTGGGCGTACTCGATGGGTGGCGTCTCCACCCGCTGGAGGGAGACCGGTAACCAGTAGCAGAGGAAGAAGAGGAGCTGGTATTGAGTCCGACTTGAGCGTACAAGATCCATATCCACAGGGTTGTTATGTGAGAAAGGGTAGGTCCGAAAATTCCAGGTGATGGGATTGAGGATTAACGGGGCAGCAGCAGGTGAACAGGAACATCCATGCCCATTTCAAAGCTGAAGTTGTGCACCTTGACCATTTAGGGTGTGGCCACAGGAACTTCTCATGAGGCACAAACAGCTGGTGTACATGTCATGTGACTGGTGATATAACGAGAAGTGCCTTTCAACATCAATCTCCAAAACTCTCACGTCTTCAGAAGCATCTAAATAAACAAAAACATTGTATGAGTGGCTGCACAAAGAGAAATCAAACATGAGTCAGACACAATATATGCAAGCAACAAAGCAAACTCATCAAACACACGGACATCTTGACAGAAAGGAAATTACATCACAGTCATTTGGAGCTCAGTGTGGTCCTTCATTTCTGCCTCATTGAATAAACAACAAAATCAAGGCCTCTTCCCTCACATTTGCATAGGCAACCAAAGACATTTCACAGTGAGAGGAAATGTGTCTATTTGTGGCCAATAGAGCTGTCGGCTTGATTTTTACAGTTGGGATGGAGAGTAATAAAAGTGAGTTATGGCAGATAAATCTTCACAATTGTTTTTTTTTTTTTTTTTCGTCAGGTTGCACATATTTAGAAATTTGGGTAAATGCAGAAATTGCTAGAATGCTGGCTTAAAAACAACCCAAGTTGGGTTGAAAATGGACAAACCCAGCAATTGGGTTGTTTTAACCCAGCATTTGGGTTTAATGTTTGACCCAACATGCTGGGTAGTTTTATTTAACTCAAGTATTGTTTAAAAATTACAATCTTGCTTTCTTAAAACGGACCCAAAGTATGTTGGAAATTGACATTAATTAATATGTTTAATAAATGAACATTTATTAATAAATTTAATGAATAATAAACAAACAATAACATTTATTAAATCGCTTATTAATAAATGTTCACCTTTTGATTATTATTGTTTCCTCTAGTAATTATTTGTCCTATTTCGGGTTCATTTTAAGCCAGCCATATAGTCATTTTTAAACAATAGTTGAGTTCAATAAAACTACCCAGCATGCTGGATCAAAGATTTAACCCAACCAACAAAACCAGTCGAAACAACCCAGTTGCTGGTTTTTTTAAGGTTGATTTCAAACAGAAAGCATGTGAAATATATACAGTAGTGTATATATTTATACAGTTATTTCTATCTTTTGCTGTAGTGTGTCAGTAGGCAATATCAGTTTACATTTCCAAACGTTCCTTTTGCCATAAACCACACTAGGCTCCAAAATCAAGGTATTAATTTAGTGTTTTGGCACACACCAAACAACTAAAACATTTTAGAGAGTCGAGACAGAGAGAAGCTCTCGTGAAACACCTCCACATCACGCGCAACGAGCGCAGTTACGCGCATCCTCGCGCTTCCGAGAGAGAAACATGCTGCGCAATCTGCCGCCTCCGTGCGCCAAGAGCATCACTCCACGACGTAAAGGAAGTCCACTGCACACTTCTGAATGAGACTGGGCTCTCCTGGTGAGCCACTGAAATCCCCACACTAACCCAGACACTATAGATTACGCAGGATAGGTCTCCTCATTATCCCTGGATCTTACTGGGAACTTTATATTAGCACTCTATTCGACACTGTTCTGTTCTAGAACAATATGACGCCTGTTGTTCTGATTCTGTATGGCTGTATTCTATTCGAAATGACGATTTTCTGTTCTGTTCTATTGTATATGGTTCTGACTGCTCAGTTTTTTCTACTCCTATCATCTTTAGGGAAGACCAGTGCGCATTGGTTTCTCGAGTGCAGGGACACACTGCTGCCTTTTTGAATTGTGAATTTGCATATACGATGAAGTATGCATAATTGGATTTGTTTCAGCCTAATATTCCACTAGTTTGCACGAATTAATCTCTATAAGAGAGCTCAGGTCTTCCCTCTCTTCTGTCGTTATATCAGAGACAGATGGAGTTATTACCCTGGCAGACGCAGTGTGTCCCATTTCTCTTTTTAATTTACACGAATCAGTATGTGTCAAGCAGAACCATCCTCCACTGGAGATGCCATTATATTTCCACCAGGAGAACCTGTCTCATAGGAATCCAGAGCTCTCTTTCTCTCTCTCTCTCTCTCTTACAACTATAGTTGAGGGGAAAAAAACATACAATGGCGTGCATTTAAGAGTTCCAAGTCTGTTAGTGCAATTCTATATATTAAGCATGCGCATTTTTAATTCATAATTCTGAATTTAAAAGAGAAATGAAGTACAAACATAACAGTCCATGTGTGTGAATCAACATGCATGCGTGTGCATTTACGCACATTCCTTTGATGCAATGCAATGATTCACACACTGTCTAATCAACAGCCTCTGCATTCTCGCTCATTTCTTCATATGCAATCTCATTAAAAGCGCAACTATTGTTTCTGAAACAATAAAGTGCTGTTAAGTGACTATTTAAACAAATGAGCTAAATAGAAACAACTACAATATTCATTAAGCTCTCAATAACGCAATAAAACACAACAGTTATCTTTTTGATCACTGACAGTTTTCGCGCTCCAATGATTTCCATGAGCAACATTTCAAACAAAAGAATGAGCAGATCACGTTTTCTCCTATAGTATTACAAATGCAGTATAAAAGCAGTATTTTAAAACATCCTAACATGGAAGTGCAGTAGATGTGAGATCTTACCTTCTTTCTGCTCTCAGATGGAGGTTTGTGGTGCTGAAATGAACAGCGCATCACCAAAATCCTCCCAGTGAATGTGATTGCTTGCTCTCTCTCTCTCTCTCTCTCTCTCTCTCTCTCTCGTGCATCACATGCAGTCTTAAATTAAGCATGCTCTCATTTCAGAAGGAAACGCACAGGATGGTTTCCTCAGAACGATCAAGGAAACACCCATTCTTGTGCACAAAAAAAAAAAAAAGGATGCAGAAGTGCAGAAATAGTTGAATAAAGGAGGGAATAAATGCAGGAATGTGAAGATTATAACCTCTTTTTGGATTTCGCGCTGCATTTGTACTTGGAATAAATAATAATATAATAATAATAAGTTAAATCAGTCAAATAGCACCGAATTATGATGTCTGGTGTCATCTAACGCAAATTATATATTTTTTTCTTTTTGGATGTACTCTAAATTACCCTACTTCAATGTATTGATTTAATGAGTCTGAACGCAAACAAGTAGTTTCAAACACTCTTCAGCATGAAATGACCTAACTATTTATTTATTCATTCAGTCATTATCTTGGACAACTAACCAAAGTCCACATCTGAATAAATTGAACTTGTATTTCCAAACAGTAAAATATTTTTTTTCTAGAAAGTTGGGGAATGTCAGATTTGGCTGCATTTTACTTCAACAGCTGGTTATAAATAGCGCACTATTGCCCTCTAGTGGTGTAAGAACACTTGATCACTCACCAAATTATGACACTGCTTCCCAAACTAACCTCAGTTATTCACTACTACACTTTGGGATTTACAATCATATTTTAGCCTTTCTGTAAATATAATAAATATTACATTTATATACACATATGTGACCCTGGACCATAAAACCATTCCTAAGGGTCAATTTGTTTTAAAATGAGCTAAAAAATAAGCTTTCCATTGATGTATAGTTTGTTAGGATAGGACAATATTTGGCGGAGATGAGGGTGCAAAAAAATCAAAATATGGAGAAAATCGCCTCAAAGTCCTTAGCAATGCATATCCACTCACAAACATACATTTTTGATATATTTGCAATAGGAAATTTACAATATCTTCATGGAACATTAATATCCTAATGATTTTTGGCATAAAAGACAAATCAGTCATTTTGAGCCATACAAAGTATTGTTGGCTATTGTTACAAATATGCAAATTATGACTGGTTTTGTGGTCCAGAGTTACATATAGAATCAGAGTGAAGTGTTATATATTGATGTGTTAAGGGTAACTTTAATCAAAAAGAAAAACATACTTACAAACCCGCTTTAGTTCCATCATTTTACATGCAAAATGCCTTTAAACTTCACTTAAAACAACATTTGCAAATTATTTGAAACAAATAGCACATGGAAAACAATGCATGTGTTAAATTTATCCATTTATTGTTGGTCAATACAAAGAAAAATGAAAAATACAAAAAATACCAACTTTTATCCTCCAGAAGGCTAAACAAAGAAACTACAGATTTGCACAGTAAATGCTTCTGAAGACCAGTCAACATTTTCTGTAAAATGTGAAAAGACAAATGAAGAGCGTAAAATAACACAAGAATCATCTAAAACTGATATCAGACGAATTAATCAAAGAACTGCAGGGAAACACAACTAAAAAAAGATCTGATAGAAAGTGTTTTACCTGCAGTTCACACAAGCACAACTGATCATCTTCCCCAGAGCACGTGCTTTTCAAACATAAATGATCCCTTTCCCTTAATATAACTGAGTTCATGTTGTTCCAGTGGTCTTCAGTGTCCACCGTTTTCTCAGCGATTGTAAAGAAAGATGTCCAGATCTCACCCCATCCCACTGCACTGGATACCAATGAGTCTGATGGGTGTCAATAGCAGCGTTCAGCCATGTTCAGTGCCCTCTCAACAAGAGCATGTGTGTCTTGAAGCTCCGCCTGAGGCCAGTTCACTACATCTGGAGCCTGGAATTATCATCTGGCCGTTTTTGGATGGAAATGTCAAATCTTACTGATGGCAAAGCATATATATTTCCTCTTACATTTGAGAGTGGTCTGAACCCATCATAAATGGATAATAGAGCACAGCTGAAAATACTGTACAGTTACACATTCTCCGATGTGTGTGTTTGGGACGATGGGAAAGCTCAGGCACACATTTCCACACATTTCTTACACCCTACTAACTTCTTTTTTGTACATTGACAACTTTTTCGAAGTACAGCACTGGGATCTTTGTACTTTTTGTAACGGTTGGGCTGTCCAATATGTCTTTCCGCTGTCGCTGCAAGTCCAGTTCGCTGTCAGAAAATATCTAATAAAGAGAGACAGGACGAGTTAGAAAGAGACAAAAACAGTATCATAGTATTATCAAGGTTTTATAGAAAGCTATCATGATGTCTTTACCATGGTAAAACCATAGGGCATGTACTATAGTAAAATTCTGGCTCATATAATAATTTTAATATTATATGGCTGATATCCTAAATAATATAATTCTATATAAAACACACTTATTTGACAGAATAAAATGAGCAGTTTCATGTCTATCCTTGTATTGTTCAACTGGTCGAGGTTGATGTGGGATTTAGAAAGTAATCAGTAATGCAATATTTTTTAGAGTGTAATTAGTACAGTAATCTAATTTCACTATTGAAGATTTATTAAGTAGCTAGTAATTAATTTCTTTTTTTTTGAGTAACTTACCCAACACGGAATATAATATAATATAATATAATATAATATAATATAATATAATATAATATAATATAATATAATAAGGTACATGAGGCTGTGCGCCGAGGCTGAATGTTTATCGGACACATTACGCACAGACTCCAGTTCTTTATTGCTTAAGTAACTCTGTGCAACATGTCGACTGGGAGCAGCTGGTAATCCAGCCTTCATGTGTTTTCATGTTAGATGTAACTTACTGCAACCCAGGGAAAAACACAAAGACTAAGACCCAAAGGAACAAGTGAAATGCTAACTGCCAGAGTGACATATGGACTTCTACCACGGGAGAAAATGGGGCATTAATGGGAAAAAAAGCAAGTCAAGAATGGTCATGGATACCCTAGGCAACTCCGTCACCCTTATTTGAAGATCAGAGAGCTTCTCTTGTCTCTCCGGTCCTGTGACAGAGCAGCGTGATTAATACCGCCCGGCTGAGCCGAACCCTGTTTCCAAGGACACGGGTGAGTTATCTTAATTGCTTCTTAAAGAAGCCCCCCCTCACCGCTCTACCGGCACCCCAAGGGCTCTTTAAACCTTGAGGTGAGACCGGGGCGGCCTAATTTCCGGGGCCTTGCTGTGGCATCCATGCTTCATTCTTCCATGCTGGAAGTCCACCCTGGGATTTCTCTTATTCATTAGCAGCAAGGCTGTGCTAGCAATCCGCCAATCACGGCACAATTCCTCTCTCCCCTACAACAGAGTTCAGAGGCAGAACGAACACATGCTAGCACAGGAAACAACTGCACACAACCTAGTAAACTTCCTACCTAGACAGCTCCTGATTTTGCATCAAGAGTGAGCCTATGTAGGCAACATTTTACTACTACCTTCTGAGATGTTTTGGCCAAAATGAAGGCAGAAATGCATGCTTTTTTCTGTCAAGAATGCAATGGCAGAATTCATTGCAATGAGGTGATCTGCATTGAGATGTTTTGGCTGATTTTCGAAAGGCAGAATTGCATTTTTTTTTGTCAAGAATGCAATTGCAGAATGTATTGTGGTGAGGTGATCTGCATTCTGAGATGTTTTGGTAAAATTCGAAAGCAGAATTGCATGCATTTTTTTGTCAAGAAGGCAAATGCAGAATGCATTGCGACGAAGTGACCTGCCTTCTCAGATGTTTTGGCCAAATTTGAAAGCAGAATTGCATGCTTTTTTTTGTCAAGAATGCAATGGCAAAATGCATTGCAATGAAGTGTTTTGGCCAAATTCAAAGGCAGAATGGCATACATTTTTCTGTCAAGAATGCAATGGCAGAATTCATTGCAATGAGGTGATCTGCATTGAGATGTTTTGGCTGATTTTCGAAAGGCAGAATTGCATTTTTTTTTGTCAAGAATGCAATTGCAGAATGTATTGTGGTGAGGTGATCTGCATTCTGAGATGTTTTGGTAAAATTCGAAAGCAGAATTGCATGCATTTTTTTGTCAAGAAGGCAAATGCAGAATGCATTGCGACGAAGTGACCTGCCTTCTCAGATGTTTTGGCCAAATTTGAAAGCAGAATTGCATGCTTTTTTTTTGTCAAGAATGCAATGGCAAAATGCATTGCAATGAAGTGTTTTGGCCAAATTCGAAAGCAGAATGGCATACATTTTTCTGTCAAGAATGCAATGGCAGAATTCATTGCAATGAGGTGATCTGTATTGAGATGTTTTGGCCGATTTTCGAAAGGCAGAATTGCACTTTTTTTTTGTCAAAAATGCAATTGCAGAATGTATTGTGGTGAGGTGATCTGCATTCTGTGATGTTTTGGCCAAATTCAAAGGCAGAATTACATGCATTTTTGTCAAGAATGCAATGCGATGAAGTGATCTGCCTTTTAATATGTTTTGGCCAAATTCGAAAGCAGAATGGCATACATTTTTCTGTCAAGAATGCAATGGCAGAATTCATTGCAATGAGGTGATCTGCATTGAGATGTTTTGGCCGATTTTCGAAAGGCAGAATTGCACTTTTTTGTGTCAAGAATGCAATTGCAGAATGTATTGTGGTGAGGTGATCTGCATTCTGTGATGTTTTGGCCAAATTCAAAGGCAGAATTACATGCATTTTTGTCAAGAAAGCAATTTCAGAATGCATTGCAGTGAGGCGACCTGCATTCTGAGATGTTTTGGCAAAATTCGAAAGCAGAATTGCATGCATTTTTTTGTCAAGAAGGCAAATGCAGAATGCATTGCGAGGAAGTGACCTGCCTTCTCAGATGTTTTGGCCAAATTTGAAAGCAGAATTGCATGCTTTTTTTTGTCAAGAATGCAATGGCAAAATGCATTGCAATGAAGTGTTTTGGCCAAATTCAAAGGCAGAATGGCATACATTTTTCTGTCAAGAATGCAATGGCAGAATTCATTGCAATGAGGTGATCTGTATTGAGATGTTTTGGCCGATTTTCGGAAGGCAGAATTGCACTTTCTTTTGGTCAAGAATGCAATTGCAGAATGTATTGCGGTGAGGTGATCTGCATTCTGTGATGTTTTGGCCAAATTCAAAGGCAGAATTACATGCATTTTTGTCAAGAATGCAATGCGATGAAGTGATCTGCCTTTTAATATGTTTTGGCAAAATTCGAAAGCAGAATTGCATGCATTTTTTGTCAAGAAAGCAATTTCAGAATGCATTGCAATGAGGCGACCTGCATTCTGAGATGTTTTGGCAAAATTCGAAAGCAGAATTGCATACTTTTTTTTGTCAAGAATGCAATTGCAGAACGCATTGCAAAGAGCTACATCAAAAAAATAAGTACAAAGTTAGTGGACAAAGCAGCCTTTTTTTCAGCCAATCTTTTAGCCTACTAGGAAGCTACCTAGGCAGTAGAAAGCAAGGCAGCTCACTAGGGTTTGTAAAACTCTTTAGGAGGTGCACTCACCAAAGCATGACCTTTGATCGTGTTCTGATACCTGCACTCCTTGCTGCGGTTTTTAGATGGCTTCTCTTGTGCAACCCCAGGTACCTTGTCTTTTTAAAGCTTTGCCCACAGATGTTGCACACGTGCAGAGATTTCTTAGTGACACTCCCTTTAGGGCTACTGGGCTTCACTTTTTTGCTATTGGTCACTTCTTGGACGCGGCGCCCCTTATTGCCAGTCTTTGAGGTCTTGTTTCGCATTATGGCAGGTGTTTTTAGGTTCCTTCGCGTCGGATATGGCGAAGTGTGGTTGTGGTTGACTTTCACTTCTTCTTGTCGACCTTGATCTTTCACCTCTTCTTTGTTCAACACGACCTCCGCTGGCTTCTTGACGGCGTAGCTCTCCAGCAACTGTGAGATCCGGCTCAGGTAGGAGGACTTCTTCTTGTGGAACTCCGAGAGATGGCGTAGCACGTCTCTTTTGCGGCGCGTCTTGTAGCGGCAGAGCGGGCAGCAGTAAAACTTGACAAAGAAGTCCGTGCCATTGTCCGTATGCAGCTCGATGTGTTTCTCCAGGTTCTGCACGGAGCTGAATGTCCGTTTGCAGAGCTTGCAGAAGCGCGCCTTGAAGTCAAAGCCTGCAGAGAATTCAGCCTTGGATGACACCTTGTCCTCCTTGGGGCTCTGGGAGTTAGAGGAGGATCTGGGACTAGTGTTGGGACTGTCTGGAACTTTACCGTTGACCATTTTCTTGGAGTTGGACGGGGGATCAGTAGATTTGGTTGTGGAACCGGAGGATACAATCTTGTGAACAGTCTGCAGGTGTCTCCTGAGGTGACCTCGAACCCTGTATGTCCTATTGCAGAGGAGGCATCTGCATGAGGCCAGGTCTTCTTCCAATGGCTCCTCAGGTTCTTCAGCATCCGGATGCTGCTTGTTTTCCTCTGCATCTTCCTCTACTTTGTCCATGTTCTCCCTTTCATCTTCGTCATCAATGCAATTGCTCTCCTCTTCTTCCAACCGGACCTCGTCTGTGTACATCTCCTGGCTGTTGGAGTGGTAGTGTCTCCAGCTGTCTGTGGGCGTGTGGTTAGGGCTCTGAGATGAAGGTGGCAGGTCGTCGTCTTTGGACAGGTACTGGTACACTGCATTCTGGTTGCTGGGAATGGGTTCAAATTTCAGTATGTATTCTTCTTTATCAGAGCGGGGATAGATGGCTTCAATAAGTTCTTTCAAGCTTTTTTTGCCATCTCCAGAGGGGTCTAGAAGACAAACCGGAAGTAGATCTTAGTTAACTGGACCCTATCATGGAAAACAGGACTTTCTAAGCTTCTTTGATATTAAGGAGCACTATGTAGATATACTATTGTTTCACAGACAAGGCTTAAATCTAGTCCCAGACTAAAATGCATGTTTGAACTGTCTTAACTAAAAGTAACTTTCACTAACATATTTTAAAAAATGTCAGTGCCATTGTTTGTCTCAAGATGCACGTTTAAAAAATGACTACTTTAAAAAGGCCTAATCCTGGCTTTAGGTCTGTTCACACCAAGAATGATAACTATAAAGACAACTATACTGATAATTATATTTGCGTCCACACCAACAAACGATAATGGTCTGTTATCTTTCTTGGTGTGAATTGGCCTTTAAAGTGACAGTAGAAACAAAAGTGCAAGCTGTGAGTGTTAAGCTGGCTTTAAATGTTTTTCCTGAATCCCAATTAGATCACAAATCACAATTAGACGCTGGAAAAATAAACAGAACAGGCAGAATAAACATAATTACATTTTATTTCCATACATCAATGAAAAAATTTAATGGCAAATTCAACAGTGGTCTTTTAAGACAGGATGAACAGCAAAAAGGCAATGTTATACTAACCATCAGGTTCAGGCATTCGAGTGAAACAATAAATTTCCTTGTGCTTGATCAGATTGGGAAGGCCACGGAAGAGACTGCGGCAGAGTTTGCATTCAAAGATTGTGTCCACCTCTTTCAGGAGAATGTGTTTCAGCTGCGCAGTACCTGCAAATAAGCGCAAGAGGGCAGTGATGAGATTCATTGAGATTCTGTGTTGGGTCAGGCAATGCTTTCGGAAACAGTGTTGCACATACTTTCCATTTCATTATAATGGTTTGTTCTACTACGGTCATAAAGAGAGGAAACAGAGGCGAGGTAACACATATAAGCACCTGTGCGGAAACATTCAATGATCTGCTGGATGCCAGATTTGGAGGTGAGCAGCGGTGTTTGTAGCAGAGGAGGATCTCCAGGTTCTGTGGAGTAGACTGCAACAGAAAAACAGTGCATTCTTACAGTAACGTCAATTCATTATTTATGATATGCATACTATACTCTTGAAATTGCACTTCATATATGTTCAGAACAATATTAAAGGGATAGTTCACCCAAAAATGAAAATTTTGTCATCACTTTCTCACCCTCAAGTTCCAAACTTGTATGAGTCAAACAGGTTTGGAACAACATGAGGGTGAGTAATGTGATGACAAAATTTTCATTTTTGGGTGAACTATCCCTTTAAGGCCCATTCACACCAAGGTCTATAAATGTAATGATGAAGATATTGTTCTAAAAATCACTCTAAATATGAAAGAATAGCAGAGTACACACCACAACTGTAACTATAACAGCACAGAGAAATTATATAACTGGAATCACTTTCAGATTTTTTTCCAGCTTATGAACAATGAAAACATTGACAGCCAATCAGAATCCATCCTGCTTTAAAGAGCCCGACATTTAAAGCGGCAGACGACAAAACTTCGAAATCGCCCCCTTACCCTCATTCCCTACATTAGCCCACTAATATAGTCCACTTGAAGGAATGAATGAAAACGAGTGAGTGAATTTGGACACTGAGTGCGTCGGAAGGGCTGCCGCCTGCCGCTTTTGCATAGTTAGCTGTTTAATAATCATTTGAAACTTGGCAAACAGGCAGCTCAAATAGTAATGAAAATATTTATCTTGAACTCTAACATGTATAAACCTTAATTAAACAATTTAATAACTAAAAAGGAATTTATATCCGTATGATACTATGCTGTACCCACATCGGACCAGCGGTTTGAAAATTGGATGGATTGATGATTCAGCTGTGGGCGCCATCTTCTGGCGAGATGCGGGAATTCATTTGGCGCGACCCTCACAGTGCATTATGGGTATTCTCTAGCCGTTGAGCATACATCGGATGTACACTCGTTATTGCGGTGCATTGTGGGATTAAATGAGTGCACTTGATAACGACCACTATGGTTTCAGACAACACTGCAAATTAGTGCCATGCACATAAAGCCCCCTCTCAAACAGCTCGCGGGTACCATATTGAGTGTCTTACTGCGATTAAACGGTCAAATACATACAAAATTACCTCAAAATGTCCATCTTGGTGAGTATTCAAGTAAACACAGTCCATTTTTGGAACATAAATTGTTAAAAACACATGGCGTGCAACAGTATATTGGATCTGTGTATAAGCTCTTAAAGTGACAGCAGCCTAATAAACCTCCAGCTCCAATAGTAAGATTAAAAGATTACAGCTGGGGACGCCATCTTCTGGCGAGACGCGGGAATTCATTTGGCGCGACCCTTACAGTGCATTATGGGTATTCTCTAGCCGTTGAGCATACATCGGATGTACACTCGTTATTGCGGTGCATTGTGGGATTAAATGAGTGCACTTGATAACGACCACTATGGTTTCAGACAACACTGCAAATTAGTGCCATGCACATAAAGCCCCCCCCTCAAACAGCTCGCGGGTACCATATTGAGTGTCTTACTGCGATTAAACGGTCAAATACATACAAAATTACCTCAAAATGTCCATCTTGGTGAGTATTCAAGTAAACACAGTCCATTTTTGGAACATAAATTGTTAAAAACACATGGCGTGCAACAGTATATTGGATCTGTGTATAAGCTCTTAAAGTGACAGCAGCCTAATAAACCTCCAGCTCCAATAGTAAGATTAAAAATATTACAGCTGGGGGCGCCATCTTCTGGAGAGACGCGGGAATTCATTTAGCGCGACCCTCACAGTGCATTATGGGTATTCTCTAGCCGTTGAGCATACATTGGATGTATTTGCAGTGCATTCTGGGATTAAATGAGTGCACTTGATAACGTCCACTATGGTTTCAAACACTACTACAAATGGCTGTTCCCTCAAATAGTGCCCTATTTAAGGGTATGGGGGTTGATTTCGGACTCTATCGCAGCTTTTAATGGCCAAAGACCGCCCATGAGGACATGTGACTGACATGTAAAAGCAACCAATCACAGTTTGTTCTACGTCATGTTTAGGAGCAAATCCTGTACAATTCAATCAATCAGATTGAACCTGCACATGGGCGTGACATCTGAGACTAATGCTAATATAGTAATCATTATCATTCTTAGTGTGAACAGGTCTTTAAACAAATAGATTAGCTGTCGTAAATATAACAAATGCATAAAGCATCATTGCATATTATTCACACCTGAGAAATGCTTATACTGAAGGTCTTTACAGAATATTAATCAAGTACCTGACTTGTAATACTGCTTATCTCTCTTATTAACACTTATGACAGTCCGTCAGGCTGAATCTCGTTGAATAATTCTCCACAGACAAACTCATTATACTGAAATGATGATCTGAAGTCTAGTTTGCTGTGCTCATGCCAGTATGTTTTGGATGGCAGATCTCACCGAAATGAGTCATATCCATTCAGAGGTTCAGCTTGTGCTTTCTAAATGAGACTTTATTAAAGTTTGCATTATTGATGGTCGCTGCCTGCGACTGTCTAGATGAGTATTTGCGAAAGCGTCTGGCTCTGAAACAAAAGCCTTGATTTAATACACATTTTTCCACCGGATAATATCTCTTCTGTTTGGGCCAATATTTCAAGGTTTTGATTAATGAAGCTCTAGTTTGTGGAGACTATTACAGAGAAGACTTATTAGTGGAGTTTGCAAATAACACTAGTATTATTATTATTGCTCAAACTTAAGGTTATGGATACGGACAAACACTGTAGCATCAAGCAAAACCCCTTATATTTTCTTCAGAAACGATTATCTAAAACGGCTCTTAAAAGAGCATTTTCCGTCACCAGAGCTACATGGGAACAGATACGCAGTGGGAGACAATAACTCTTCACTATGTGAGGAGGTGAAAAAAATCAATCGTGTGTAAAGGTACGGGGCACGAACACAGCTGTGGATAAAGCGACCAAATCAGTGGGAGATTGATGATGGGGATGTTGGAGAATTTATGGCCGGAGCAGTCAGCAGTGTGTTTAGAGCGGTCCTCAGAGACTCGCCTTATATTGGAGGTGTTTTATGACTGTGTGAGGGAATTTCCTGGAGAAATGGGCAGAAATCTGCCAATGTCAAGACAGCTAGGTGAGGAGGTGCCAGTCGACAAACACTCTGAATCAATCTGGAGCTCCGCAGTTCAACGCTGCTGACTTATGCTTCTGGTTTGATGGTCTGTGAGCCAGTTTCCACTGGACATCAGAGCCCAGGGTCCAAATTTTGCACTTTCCAAGTGGCAGAGGAAAGAAAAATTGGTTTTGGCTGGTAAATAAAACTTGATTTACTCACTAGTTGGCTGATAGTAGTACATGACTGTTTTGGTGTTGTTATAACTAAAAGTAAAACTATTAAAAATCCTTTTCGGTAACTGTAATTAAGCTGAAATAAAATAACATGAACATTAGATGATATTAGTTTGCTTTGCAACTAATAAATATAAATAAATAAATACATAAATAAATAAATATGTTTAAGTTAAGTACGAAAATTACTAAAACTGGATTGAAAGTAAATTAAAGCAATAAAGAATTATTCAAAAATAATAATAAAATGACAAAAGTCTTTAAATTTAAAATGAAATCTGAAAACATAAAAAATATTTTTTTTTTATTTTAAAAATGTAAAACATAAAAAAATAATAAAAATGACAAAAGTACATAATATAAATTATTAAAAATGTTACAATGACAATTTAAAATATTCAATAAAAAACTAATTACAAAAACATAAAAATTACTAAAAATTTAAAATTATAATAAAAACTGAAAATAGAAAAGCTAATTCAAGATATTAAATAAAAAACTAAGATGACAAAAACAAAAAAATACTAAGTGTAAAATTATAATAAAAATATTAAATTTAAAAAACTAATAAATGACAAAAAACAAAAATTAACAAAACTTATAATAAAACAAAATATAAAAGATAATTCAAAATACTAAATAAACTAATAAATGACAAAAACAAAAAAAATACTAAAACTGTAAAATTAAAATGAAAACTGAAAATATAAAAGATAATTCAAAATATTAAATAAAAAACTAATAAATGACAAAAACAAAAAAAAAATACTAAAACTGTAAAATTATAATAAAAACAGAAAATATAAAAGCTAATTCAAGATATTAAATAAAAAACTAAGATGACAAAAACAAAAAAATACTAAGTGTAAAATTATAATAAAAATATTAAATTTAAAAAACTAATAAATGACAAAAAACAAAAATTAACAAAACTTATAATAAAATAAAACATAAAAGATAATTCAAAATACTAAAACTAATAAATGACAAAAACAAAAAAAATACTAAAACTGTAAAATTATAATGAAAACTGAAAATATAAAAGATAATTCAAAATATTAAATAAAAAACTAATAAATGACAAAAACAAAAAAAATACTAAAACTGTAAAATTATAATAAAAACAGAAATATAACATAATTCAAAATATTAAATTTAAAAAACTAATGACAAAAAACTAAAATTAACAAAACTTGTAATAAAAAATATAAAACATAATTTAAAATATTAAATAAAAAGACCAAAAGCACATAACAAAATGTACTAAAACTCAAATGAAAGCTTTTATTTTTATATTTTCAGTTAATTCAAAATATAAATAAGCACTATAATCGTATATAATAAAGACAATGTTTATTTATTTTAGTTTTACATACTCAAAATTAATGTTGAGATTGAAAAGAAAACACTCTATAAAGCCTGTAAGTTCATTCAATGCATTTCTACTATTAGTAGAAAAAGTATGTAAACAGGAAGTAAAACTGCTATATCATATCACTTCCACACACAACTCCAGCCCCTCCCCTGAGCCCACCCACATGCATACATCATCACATGGGCGTGGCCTCTTTACCTCCCACTATAACAAGGGCAAAGATCAGCCCAATCAATGTGACCATTTCACACTATATATGTGTGTGTGTGTGTGAGGGGAGGGGTGTGACCTCACCTCTGTAAGGGTCATAGACTCTAGTGGCCCCTACCGAGTGAAGGACAATAGCAGGCAGAGGAGGAATTTGCTCTAATCCTCTAATAGGGAAGGATCAGAGCGGATGGGCCGCTATTAAAAAGCATTTACCCTTGTTTGGGATTATATCCATTCATCTGCACAGGTCAGAGAGGATCCCATTGGTCAAGTTAAAATGTGTTTCACAGATGACATCTGCATGTATTATTCATTTAAGACTCATAAAGTGGAAGTTTACCTAGCGTCTTGCTCGCGTGGTCAGGCCCGGGCACAACGGCCTCACCTGCGATGTCATCAGTCTGACAGCACTTCTCATTGGCTGGAGTCGAATGGGCTTCAGACACTGTTTCCTCCATCTCTAAACCTCTTCAAATGTGCCTCTGTGGAGATAGAGAGAAGAGCAGATCAATAAACAGCGACTACAAGCGCTTAACTGTACCGAAGAGAGGTGTAACAGACACCTCTAAATCCAACTTAAAAAGGCATTAAAGGACAGTGATCAGATCCATGTCCTTTAAATGTAAGCTTTTTAGTACACACACACACACACGATCTGTCAGTTTGTTTGTTCATATGCATATTTGTCTCAGTGTCTGTCTCTTTGTCTCCATCCCTGTCCATTTCACAACACTTCCCTTTGCTTTTGAATTAAAAACATTGGTTGTATAAGATGTCTGTCAGCCTGTAAATGTTTGTGCCTGTAAAAGTCCTTACAAACACTCTCACTAACACTGAATACTCAGACTGAAGAGAGCCATCAAACTCCACTCGCTGACACACTGTTATTGAAATGTGGCAGCAATTCACACCGTAATGTAATAAGATGAGGGCTTTTTCATGGCTGGATGATTTCAAACTACTTATATACTGATAAACCGCTGACCTAATTAAACTAGCTAAATGGAAACAAACAAAGAAAATCTCTCAAAAAGTCCACACACATGCATATAAATAAAGAAGACAGGAACTGGAATTTGAAGTAGAATGTCTAAGCTCTAAGTGACCGTGGTTGGGCGACTCGAGAAGGTTTGCAATACATCAAACAAATCACACAGGCTACATTTATGATGTTTTATGGTGCTCATTTTTGGTCACCATCCAGTTTCACTGTATCTTAAAGAGCAGCATGAACATTCGGCTAAACATCTGCTTTTGTGTCCCACAGAAGACAAACGTCATACAAGTTTGGAATGACGTCAGGATATTCATTATCACTTTAAACTGGGATCTCTAAGTGTCGCCCTCTGCTGGAGTTTGGTTGAAAAACAACAACATATGCTCTCAGTCTTGACAACAACTGAAGGATAAGGATAGATAGATAGATAGATAGATAGATAGATAGATAGATAGATAGATAGATAGATAGATAGATAGATAGATAGATAGATCAAAATTTAAGACTTTAATCATTTTAAAATGTCTCTTAAAAGCCTTTTTTCCTCATCTATAACAGTTTTGCCAGATTTTCTCTAATTTGGGCCACAAATTAATGACCATTTTATAACAGATTTACTAAGTTGTACTTCACACTGTTTCCTAAAAATTAAAAATAAACATTTTCATTTTGTATTTCAATCAAAATTCTATAACAAAGATCAGACCAAATTTAGAATAGTATTAAACAACTGAATATATATATAATTTATTATCAAAACACATTGACAGCTAATTTATCAAATCGATTTCTGTATTAAACATTCATGCTTACTTAAATATTCTGACGAGTTTCATAATTATGTCACATGAAGGACATTATAGTCGTTACCGGTGTTGTGGGTAACGCGAGTTATGTAATCAGATTACTTTTCTACGGAAGAGGATTAGGGCCAAGCAATAATAAAAAAATAAAACCCATCTCGAGATTAAAGTCATTATTAAGCGAGATTAAAGTCGAATATAAAATAGAGAATAAACTCATTACATTTTGAGAATAAAGTCGTTATGTTTCGAGAAAAAGGTCATTGAATTTCAAGAAAAATTTTTAAAATAAAATGTTAAGAATAAACTCATTAAATTGAGAAAAAATTCATTGTTTCGAGAAAAAAGTCGATCATAAAATGTCGAGAATAAACATGCATTCAGTATTAATCATTATTAATTTTATTAGTCATTATTGCTTGGCCCTAATCCTCTTTCGTACTTTTCAAGTAAATAGCAATACATTACTTATAAATTTACACCAAAATATCTGAGTTACGTTTTCAAATAAGTAACTAAAGTTACTTCTTTACCCATTTATTGCCTGACGGCTCTCCTGTCCCTTGTGTTAAAAGAGGCGTTGTGTGATCATGATGGTTATTGTAGCTTTAGATTAAATGTGAACATGCATTTGCTCATCTCACTTGCATGAAAACAGATTCAGTGTTCCTCAAAAAGATTAAAAACAGTGAAACGCAAACTCAATTAATGCAATAATTACATATGCTAAATTTAACAAATATACATTATGTATTTAATCTCACTTTATTAACCAGTGTCTTTGCTGCTGACCTTCGATGATCCAATGCAACCATACTATTTAATATGCAAAAATTACTTAATTAGATAATCATCACATTTGCATTTCAGTGTTTTGTTTTTATTGCTAAAGAAAGTTTGAGCTGCGCCCTCTACTGTACAGGCATGAAATCGCATTTCGTTTTAGATTTGCCAAAAACAGAACTTTTTCTATTGTTAAAAAAAAGAAGGAAAAAAAGCCCAGCCCAGGTGAAAAAGGAGAAAAAAAGTAACATAATGCATTATTTTACATAAAAAGTAACTAACACAATTCAGTTACTTTTTTTTTTTTTTAGGGAGGGACATAATATTGTAAGGCATTACTTTTAAAAGTAACGTTTCCCAACACTATCCATTACATCTGCCTATTTAACGTGAACACAAATGGCAAAAATCTCACACCAGAAGTGTAAAGTTGTTCTTCATTACTGTACTTTAGTATTATTTTGGAGAATATGTACTGAAGTTGAGTGCTATAGAAACTGAACACTTGAAATGTTGCAAACTCAAGTCAGAACAGCTGACAATCAGTCTATAAACACCTATAAAATCAGCTCCTGGTTAAATAACACCTGGTTTGTGCTCGAACCCTTCATAGTGAGTACATTCAGAAATTGTGTTGCTTTACGAAGCTTGTATTGCATTAAACTTACTTCTAAATGAGTATAAATGTTTTTACTTCAACTCAAGTATGTTTTTGCATGGGTACTTTGACTTTTGATAAGGTTAAAATGTTGTCACAGTATCCAAACTGCCACTTAAACATATTTTTTCAGCATTATTTAATACCTCCTCCACAATTTGAAACTATCAAAGTTCACACTGACGAGCTAGACACGAGGAACAACCACTTATAACGCATCTTAAAACCACAAAAGGCGAGTGACGCATATGGAAAGGCATAAAAGACGTCATCAAACATGGTAAATAAACTTTACAACACATCAACACCCAAACATGCAGAGCCGAACCACAGAAACTGCTGCGCTTTGCTCGTCATTGCGCGCGGCGCTGGAGAGGCTCGCGCCATTGCGCGCGCTCTCCTGACTCACATATGACAAATATCACGACAAAACACAAATATTGTTGCTAACAACAGTCATCCGCATCTAATAAACTATTGAAAACCTTTATAATCGTGCGCGGAATCGAAACCGACCGTCTCTTCACCATCCACAGACTGAACAACAAAACCATGACGCCATTTTCTGCAAAACAACCGCGTTCGGGGAGGAAACGCGACGCTTTTACGTGTTTAAAACGCACGCAAAGCGCTTCATCGAAGGTCGGAAGGCTTAAACGAAGCTTCTAGCTGTTCTTACCGACATAATCCGCAGATTCCCGGAAGATACTTCGACTTTGACTCGATGAGCTCTTGGATGGTGTGTGACGCCTCCACGCGCATGAATGTGACTCTCCAGCACATGCACGTGCCCTACTGAGCAAACACTGGAGATCTAGCAGGGTGCCGTGACCTAGTGCTCAATGATCCGGGCTGGACTGGGAAGGTTGTGTGTTCGAGTCGCAGAAGAGACCTTCAAGACCTTTAAAACGTTTAAAGATGATCTAATAAGTGTACAGTCAATAACTTTGACTATCACACAAATAAATGCCTATGAAAATAAACGGACTTCAAATATTTTAAAATTTCTAATAAAGACCATTTTTGGCAATAGCGACCTTTTTTTAGATCATTCTAATGAACTCAGAAAGTTTTTAAATTTAAAAAAGTTCGTTATTTCCATATTTTTATTAAAATGTTTTATTGAATTGTAAGTTATACATATTATAGTATTTACATTTGGATTTCTAAGATTTTTCTGAAATGTATTTCTTCCATAAATATAGAGAAATAATGACGATATTAGGCTACTACCGTTCTGTATGAAATAATTACATAGTATCGATACAATAATAATATATTAATAGTACTATATTGTTTATTAGAGATAATATTATCAGCTAAAGCGTAATAATCAATATTTAGACGTAGATTAATCAAATATAAACTGATTATAAGCTTGAAATGCGAAGTAAACTTCTGACCTCAGGTGCTGAGTACTTGCGTTGCTAGGATACCGCCACCCGAGATTCGCGCGCAAAACTTGTTTATATGAGCACGTGCTTCTGTTAATGAACTCGTGCGCGTCAAAAGAAAGATGCAAATCTGTTCATCATAGAAAGAGGATAGAACTAAAGATAGATAGAAATAGAACGATAGATGGATGGATGTAACCATCGATAGATAGATGATGGATGATAGATAGAATGATAGAATGACAGAACGATAAATAGAATAGAACGATAGATAGATGGATAGAAGGATGGATGGAACGACAGATAGAATAGAACGATAGATAGAATGATAGAACAATAGATGGATGGATGATAGATAGATAGATAGAAGGATGGACAGATGGATAGATAGAATGATAGAACAATAGATGGATAGATAGATAGATACATAGATAGATTGATAGAAGGATGGATAGATGGATGAAATGACAGATAGACAGATCAGTAGAATGATAGATACGTAGATAGATAGATAAAAAAGAATGATAGATGAATGGATGATAGAAAGAGCCATAGATAGATAGATAGATGGATGGGTAGATGGATAGAAGGATGGACGGAACGATATACAGATCGATAGAATGATAGAACGATAGATAAAAAAATAGAACGATAGATAGAATGACAGATGGATGATGGATGGATGGATAGAACGATAGATAAAAATAGAACGATAGATAGAATGACGGATGGATAGAATGATAGATAAAAAATAGAACGATAGATAGATAGAATGATAGATGGATGGATGATATAGATAGAACGATAGATAGAACAATAGATAGAATGATAGATAGATAGATGGATAGATAGAACGATAGAATGATAGATAGAACGATAGATAGAACGATAGATAGAATGACGGATGGATGGATAGAATGATAGATAAAAAATAGAACGATAGATAGATGATAGAACGATAGATAGAATGACGGATGGATGGATAGAATGATAGATAAAAAATAGAACGATAGATAGAATGATAGAACGATAGATAGAATGATAGATGGATGGATGATATAGATAGAACGATAGATAGAACAATAGATAGAATGATAGATAGATAGATGGATAGACAGAACGATAGAATGATAGATAGAACGATAGATAGAACGATAGATAGAATGACGGATGGATGGATAGAATGATAGATAAAAAATAGAACGATAGATAGATGATAGAACGATAGATAGAATGATAGATAGACAGAGGGATAGATGGATGGATGATATAGGTAGAATGATAGATAGAACGATAGATAGAACAATAGATAGAATGATAGAACGACAGAACGATAGATAGAGCGATAGATAGAATGATAGATAGAATGACAGATGGATGATGGATGGATGGATAGAACGATAGATAAAAATAGAACGATAGATAGAATGATAGAACGATAGATAGATAGAATGATAGAATGATAGAATGATAGATAGAACGATAGACAGAATGACGGATGGATAGAATGATAGATAAAAAATAGAACGATAGATAGACAGAACGATAGATGATGGATGATATAGATAGAACGATAGATAGAACGATAGAACGATAGATAGATAGATAGATAGATAGATAGATAGATAGAATGATATATAGAACTATAGATAGATAGAATGATAGATAGAATGATAGATAGAATGATAGACAGAATGACGGATGGATAGAATGATAGATAAAAAATAGAACGATAGATAGACAGAACGATAGATGGATGGATGATATAGATAGAACGATAGATAGAACGATAGAACGATAGATAGATAGATAGATAGATAGATAGAATGATATATAGAACTATAGATAGATAGAATGATAGATAGAATGATAGACAGAATGACGGATGGATAGAATGATAGATAAAAAATAGAACGATAGATAGACAGAACGATAGATGGATGGATGATATAGATAGAACGATAGATAGATAGATAGATAGATAGATAGATAGATAGATAGATAGAACGATGGATGGATGATATAGATAGAATGATAGATAGAACTATAGATAGATAGAACAATAGATAGATAGAGAGATAGATAATAAACACACATTAATGCAGAACACAGGTGAGCAGGTAAGAAAATGTATTTCTGTAACAGCTGAAATGCAAAATATCATCAAACCTGAAAATACACATCTATATCATTGAGAACACGGTGACCCACAGGACACACACGGTATAAAGACACACTGCTCATCTTAGGAATGAGAGGAACGCCTGTTCACACCTCCGATTCTGTACCAGAGTCCAGTATAAAAATAAGGCCTTCGAAATCTTTACAATTGTTACGGCTGGATCACTGAAGCACTGAAGGTGTCGCTGGAACAAACGGTCGCGGAAGAGTAAAGGGTGGACATCTGATGAGCTGGACATCACCGATTCAGCAAAGACATTCACTAAAAATGGCAAAAGTAGTAGTGTGCACACATGCAACGACATCAGCAGACTGTGTGGAGAACATTACACAATTCATTCATATTGCTTCAGGCGTTTTACTTTACGTGGAAGCAAGCGGCGTGTCTTTCTTTCACAGCAAAAAGAAAAATCTGCATGCGTTTTTGAATTCGACGTGTAACCGAAACATAGCTTAAAATACAATTATCGACAACCGGAATCTCACCCAATTCCTTGTAAAATCAGCCAATGAAAATAAAATAAATAAAATGCAAAAAAAAAAAAAAAAAAGTAAATATAAAAAAATATATATAAATAAAAATAAAATTGCACTGCTATGCCAGGGTGACATTCATTAATTTCTACAAGAGGGACGTGTTTCGAATAATAATACTTCATACAGTTCAACATTGTTTTGTGGCACCAAAACAAAGAGCCGTAAGATCAGATCAGAAACATATTACAATTGCAATCCGAGTCATTCAGGTTACTTAACCGGCCCTTCACGCTTTTCTGAAAAAATATATATTATTGTGTCAATAATTCTATAGAATAATCTCTAATGATTGATGTGCAACGGGAAAAGGCAAAACATGTAACCGAACATCCTCATCCCAGGCAGTTTTCTTTCTCCGGTGTGGATCGGGTGGGAAACTCCACATGGAAGCACTTCTTCAGCCTTTAAAGATGGTCCGGGTTGGTTTCTAGCTCTGGTTCGCATTGGCAGCAAGGCAACACGGTAAAAGTCGTACATGTTTTTGGGGGTCACAGCAAACAAGAAGCTGGGTTCACAGAGTCTGAACAACTACACATGATTATTTCTCCTCGTAAATTCATAGAGCAATACTTTCATAAATAAAGGAGTACTCAAATCTTGAAGGAAAATGACAAAAAGTGCAAAAAAATAAAGGATCTTTACAGGAGTTCTGCCTGTTTGAATATTAATATTCTTATGCTAGAGATGAAGACCTTCTCAGAGATGAAGCTCAGATTGTGAACTGTGCGAAAGCTTTGGGAAACCTGTTCGGAAATAATCATCGTTCTGTGTTTGGTGAAGATAGTTGTGCGGAAATGACTCACTTCTCCTCTGACGTCAGCATGAAATGGCAAGTTCAGTGAGATTCAATGCGACTTAAAAATCAGTCAGTATGTGCCGAAACATTTATAACCAGCATGAGACCAGGAACATGTACACGACTACTTAATTAAGCAAAAAAGGTTTTGAAATGAGCCTCTTCTGCTCACAAAGGCTGCACTTATTTGATCAAAAATACAGTAAAAATTGTGAAATATTATTACAATTAAGGAAGCTTGTTTCCACCATGGAATAAAACTATTTAAATTTTGCAATTGCACAAAATAAAGTCAGAATTGCATGAAATAAAGTCAGAATTGCGGGATATAAACTCGTAATTGCGCGAAATAAAGTCAGAATTGAGAAATAAAGTCAGAATTACGAGATATAAAGTCAGAATTGCGGGATATAAACTCGTAATTGCGCGAAATAAAGTCAGAATTGAGAAATAAAGTCAGAATTACGGGATATAAAGTCAGAATTGCGAGATATAAAGTGAGAATTGTGGGATATAAACTCGTAATTGCGCGAAATAAAGTCAGAATTTAGAAATAAAGTCAGAATTGTGGGATATAAACTCACTTGCGTGAAATAAAGTCATAATTGAGAAATAAAGTCAGAATTACGGGATATAAAGTCAGAATTGCAAGAGATAAACATTTGTGTGAAATAAAGTCAGAATTGTGGGATATAAACTCGTAATTGCGCGAAATAAAGTCATAATTGAGAAATAAAGTCATAATTACGGGATATAAAGTCAGAATTGCGAGAGATAAACATTTGTGTGAAATAAAGTCCGAATTGTGGGATATAAACATTTGTGTGAAATAAAGTCCGAATTGTGGGATATAAACTCGTAATTGCGCAAAATAAAGTCAGAATTGAGAAATAAAGTCAGAATTGCAAGATATAAACATTTGTGTGAAATAAAGTCAGAATTGCGAAATAAAGTCCAAATTATGGGATATAAAGTCAGAATTGCGAGATATAAAGTGAGAATTGTGGGATATAAACTCGTAATTGTGCAAAATAAAGTCAGAATTGAGAAATAAAGTCAGAATTGCGAGATATAAAGTGAGAATTGTGGGATATAAACTCGTAATTGTGCAAAATAAAGTCAGAATTGAGAAATAAAGTCAGAATTACGGGATATAAAGTCAGAATTGCGAGATATAAAGTCAGAATTGTGGGATATAAACATTTGTGTGAAATAAAGTCCGAATTGTGGGATATAAACTCGTAATTGCGCAAAATAAAGTCAGAATTGAGAAATAAAGTCAGAATTGCAAGATATAAACATTTGTGTGAAATAAAGTCAGAATTGCGAAATAAAGTCCAAATTATGGGATATAAAGTCAGAATTGCGAGATATAAAGTGAGAATTGTGGGATATAAACTCGTAATTGTGCAAAATAAAGTCAGAATTGAGAAATAAAGTCAGAATTGCGAGATATAAAGTGAGAATTGTGGGATATAAACTCGTAATTGTGCAAAATAAAGTCAGAATTGAGAAATAAAGTCAGAATTACGGGATATAAAGTGAGAATTGCGAGATATAAAGTCAGAATTGCGAGAGATAAACATTTGTGTGAAATAAAGTCAGAATTGTGGGATATAAACTCACTTGCGTGAAATAAAGTCATAATTGAGAAATAAAGTCCGAATTACGGAATATAAAGTCAGAATTGCGAGATATAAAGTCAGAATTGTGGGATATAAACTCGTAATTGCACGAAATAAAGTCATAATTGAGAAATAAAGTCAGAATTACGGGATATAAAGTCAGAATTGCGAGATATAAAGTGAGAATTGTGGGATATAAACTCGTAATTGCGCAAAATAAAGTCAGAATTGAGAAATAAAGTCAGAATTGCGAGATATAAAGTGAGAATTGTGGGATATAAACTCACTTGCGTGAAATAAAGTCATAATTGCGGGATAAAAAGTCATAATTGCGGAATATAATTTCTAAATTGTGCGAAATTAAGTCATAATTGCGGGATATAAACTCAGAATTTCGAGTTATAACGTCAGAATTGTGAGATAAAAAGTCGTAATTACCTTTTTTATTCAGTGATGGAAACATTGTAAACTGTAATTTATTCCTGTGATCAAATCTGAATTTTCAGCATCATTACTCCAGTCTTCAATGTCACATGATTCTTCAGAAATCATTCTAATATGATGATTTGCTGCTCAAGAAACATTTATGATTATTATCAATGTTGAAAACTATATTTGTGGAAACGGTCTTACAGTTTTCCAGGATTCTGTGATAAATAGAAAGTATATAAAAGTCACTTTTGATCAATGCGTTGCTAAATAAAGATTAAACAGTAATGTAAACAGGAAGTAAAAAGCTCTTTGAGAAGGTCTTCATTTCAGGTGCTTAAACACTAAAAGGTGCACATATTGACCTCATGACATCTTTAAAAAATAAAATTGGCAACAGACCTCGGCCGACTGCCAATACTGGCTCACTGCAATGTACCTTTCCTCTAGGAAACTGGGACCCTGTGGGTACATCATCATCATCATCATCATCATTTCAGTTAGTATTTCTTTAAAAAAATAATCCAAGAGTCTAAATAATGGGAAAAGAGAAGATGTTCGGCCCTTTCATCGTTAGGTCTATGAAGAGACATATAACTGAGGAAGATAGAAACCACTAAATCCTTGAACCTCTGAGAGATGCTAACAATAAATACAAAAAAAACAAAATTAAAATAAAAGATATGTACACATTTCCAACAATAGGGTCTCTATAATACTTAAAACTTTTAAAATGGCATACAAATATACTTCTGCTCAACGTGTGAAGCACTAATCAGGTCAGTTAGAAAATTAATAAAGACGATAAATTATTATACAAAATTCATCACCGGTTAAAGTTGCTTTACAACAAGAGTACGAGTCCTTATGAATCCACAAAACACTTGTGTGTCAAAAACAAATACTCAAAAACCTCAATTCATCCAATTTAGAAAAATACGACTTGCCAAAAAAAGCGTCTGTAAAATATTCCCTTGGTTGAAACGTCCTCCTTTTGTGTAGTTCAGGCATGAAATTAAGTGCACTTTAGATTGACACGGTTGAGTCTGAAGGGTTTTCCTCCATCCACACGAAAATCAAAATAAAACTCCGTACGTGTATCGCTGAAAGTCTGAAACTTGTTGTGTACTGGTTAAATCAAAAGAATCTGAATGTGTGTGAAACTGAAGTTTGTGAATATGGTCATTTCAAAGGAAACGAGAGACGTCATTCTTCCATAAACTCTCAAACAGACGAGTTTCTTCCTAACGGGTGCGGAACGGAACGAGAACGGGAAGGCCGTGACTCAACCGTAGCGTGATAAGAGGCAGCGGTGGGGATAAAGGCAGGACTCTACAGCCCCTTTAGGAACCACAGGACGTCCAGCGCTGAGTGCCGTTCCAGCGTCACCACAAAACTCTTCTCGAACTCCCACTGCGTCAGTGAGGGACCTTGGGCTGCAAAAGAGGGCGGTGGTTAGTATATCAGCATATGCAAGAACTCAACACTGACATTTAGAAGCATCACAGGGATTTCAGGCATCATTCACATCAAGAGAGGTGCGATTCATGGGCAAAAATCGCAAGTGTGTATTAAAGCCATGGAAGCAGAATAGAGTGAAAATAGCGTGAGGTAATGTAGGAATACTTGTTTTTCAGTCAGTCGGAATAATGTTTTAATGATTATTTTATTGGTATTCCTCTCCCAAAGAACGAACTCCAGCTGATGATGAATGAAATATTTTCGAGCCGCATAAAACTAGAAAAGTATATAGTCACTATAAACAAAAAAACAAAAAAAAACAAAAAATATATATATATATTTTTTAACTTTTTAAAAATATAATACAAATATTCAAATATTCTAAAATAATATTATAAATCTTTTCAAGGTTAGAAAATAACTATATAGTACATTATAATATAATATAATATAATATAATATAATATAATATAATATAATATAATATAATATAATGGAGAAATATGTAGAAAATGTATATAGTCACTATAAAAATTCCATGATTTTAAATAACTTATAAAAAAAACTATAATAAATAACAAAAAAACTAAAATATAATAAAACAATTTAAAAAAATAATAAAAAAATATTATAACAAATATTATAAATCATTGAATGAAAATAAAAAACAAAATATAAAATAATATTATAAATCTTTTCTAGGCTAGAAAAGAAATATGTAGTTCACTAGAAAAATATGCAGTGACCATAAAAATTCCTTAACTTTTAATATATCCAGTCTAATAAAATATAATAAAATAAAATGGACAAATATGTAGAAAATGTATATAGTCACTATAAAAATTCCATGATTTAAAGTAACTTAAAAAACTTGATAAAAAAAAAATAATTATTTTAAAATAAAAAATTAACAAAAATAATGTTAAAATATTAGAAAATATATAAATCTTTTAATGAAAAAAAAAAAATCATAAAATAATAATAGAAATCTTTTCTTGACTGAAAAAGAAATGTATAGTACACTAGAAAAAGTGACCATAAAAATTCCATGAATATAACTAACTTTTAATATATCCAGGCTTGATAATATAATGATATAATATAATATAATATAATATAATATAATATAATATAATATAATGGAGAAATATGTAGAAAATGTATATAGTCACTATAAAAATTCCATGATTTTAAATAACTTATAAAAAAAACTATAATAAATAACAAAAAAACTAAAATATAATAAAACAATTTAAAAAAATAATAAAAAAATTATAACAAATATTATAAATCATTGAATGAAAATAAAAAACAAAATATAAAATAATATTATAAATCTTTTCTAGGCTAGAAAAGAAATATGTAGTTCACTAGAAAAATATGCAGTGACCATAAAAATTCCTTAACTTTTAATATATCCAGTCTAATAAAATATAATAAAATAAAATGGACAAATATGTAGAAAATGTATATAGTCACTATAAAAATTCCATGATTTAAAGTAACTTAAAAAAACTTGATAAAAAAAAATAATTATTTTAAAATAAAAATTAACAAAAATAATGTTAAAATATTAGAAAATATATAAATCTTTTAATGAAAAAAAAAAAAATCATAAAATAATAATAGAAATCTTTTCTTGACTGAAAAAGAAATGTATAGTACACTAGAAAAAGTGACCATAAAAATTCCATGAATATAACTAACTTTTAATATATCCAGGCTTGATAATATAATGATATAATATAATATAATATAATATAATATAATATAATATAATATAATATAATATAATATAATGGAGAAATATGTAGAAAATGTATATAGTCACTATAAAAATTCCATGATTTTAAATAACTTATAAAAAAAACTATAATAAATAACAAAAAAACTAAAATATAATAAAAAAATTTAAAAAATAATAAAAAAATATTATAACAAATATTATAAATCATTGAATGAAAATAAAAAACAAAATATAAAATAATATTATAAATCTTTTCTAGGCTAGAAAAGAAATATGTAGTTCACTAGAAAAATATGCAGTGACCATAAAAATTCCTTAACTTTTAATATATCCAGTCTAATAAAATATAATAAAATAAAATGGACAAATATGTAGAAAATGTATATAGTCACTATAAAAATTCCATGATTTAAAGTAACTTAAAAAAACTTGATAAAAAAAAAATAATTATTTTAAAATAAAAAATTAACAAAAATAATGTTAAAATATTAGAAAATATATAAATCTTTTAATGAAAAAAAAAAAAATCATAAAATAATAATAGAAATCTTTTCTTGACTGAAAAAGAAATGTATAGTACACTAGAAAAAGTGACCATAAAAATTCCATGAATATAACTAACTTTTAATATATCCAGGCTTGATAATATAATGATATAATATAATATAATATAATATAATATAATATAATATAATATAATATAATATAATATAATATAATATAATGGAGAAATATGTAGAAAATGTATATAGTCACTATAAAAATTCCATGATTTTAAATAACTTATAAAAAAAACTATAATAAATAACAAAAAAACTAAAATATAATAAAAAAATTTAAAAAATAATAAAAAAATATTATAACAAATATTATAAATCATTGAATGAAAATAAAAAACAAAATATAAAATAATATTATAAATCTTTTCTAGGCTAGAAAAGAAATATGTAGTTCACTAGAAAAATATGCAGTGACCATAAAAATTCCTTAACTTTTAATATATCCAGTCTAATAAAATATAATAAAATAAAATGGACAAATATGTAGAAAATGTATATAGTCACTATAAAAATTCCATGATTTAAAGTAACTTAAAAAAACTTGATAAAAAAAAATAATTATTTTAAAATAAAAAATTAACAAAAATAATGTTAAAATATTAGAAAATATATAAATCTTTTAATGAAAAAAAAAAAAAATCATAAAATAATAATAGAAATCTTTTCTTGACTGAAAAAGAAATGTATAGTACACTAGAAAAAGTGACCATAAAAATTCCATGAATATAACTAACTTTTAATATATCCAGGCTTGATAATATAATGATATAATATAATATAATATAATATAATATAATATAATATAATATAATATAATGGAGAAATATGTAGAAAATGTATATAGTCACTATAAAATTCCATGATTTTAAATAACTTATAAAAAAAACTATAATAAATAACAAAAAAACTAAAATATAATAAAAAAATTTAAAAAATAATAAAAAAATATTATAACAAATATTATAAATCATTGAATGAAAATAAAAACAAAATATAAAATAATATTATAAATCTTTTCTAGGCTAGAAAAGAAATATGTAGTTCACTAGAAAAATATGCAGTGACCATAAAAATTCCTTAACTTTTAATATATCCAGTCTAATAAAATATAATAAAATAAAATGGACAAATATGTAGAAAATGTATATAGTCACTATAAAAATTCCATGATTTAAAGTAACTTAAAAAAACTTGATAAAAAAAAAATAATTCTTTTAAAATAAAAAATTAACAAAAATAATGTTAAAATATTAGAAAATATATAAATCTTTTAATGAAAAAAAAAAAATCATAAAATAATAATAGAAATCTTTTCTTGACTGAAAAAGAAATGTATAGTACACTAGAAAAAGTGACCATAAAAATTCCATGAATATAACTAACTTTTAATATATCCAGGCTTGATAATATAATGATATAATATAATATAATATAATATAATATAATATAATATAATATAATATAATATATAATATAATATAGAAATATGTAGAAAATGTGTGTGTGTGTTTGTGTGCGTATATATATATATATATATATATATATATATATATATATATATATATATATTTACACAAAACAAATATGTTTCAGGCTAGAAAAAAAAAAACATTCATAGAATGTTTATAATGATTTTATAGTATTAATATAAATTGTTAATACAAAATAAAACAAATAATTATAAATATTATAAGTATATAATATAACTAATTTCTAGTCTAAAAAATATATAAATGCAAACATATGTATAGAGGAAAAATAGTCATTCTAAAAACTAAAAATAAATAAATAAATCTCTTTTCCTGGCCTGCAAATCACAATTTTATAATTCCCTAATATATTCCTTGTATGTCCTATATCATACTGATCAGTGAGTGTTGAAAAATAAAAAAATCAACATGCAAAATAAAAGTCTGAGTTGTTGTGCATCTGTAAGGATGCATCTCTGCATTTCAACATCGTGTTGTGCCAAAAATCAGTTTCACCTGTCTGGGGAGGGCGCTGTGGGCCGCTTCGGCGACTGACGACAGCAGACCGGTGCTGCTCTTCCTGAATATCCCGTCCAGTGCTGTGGATTTGGAGGTTTTACTGGGTTTGTCGCCGCCGGCGCTCAATCCAGAGCTCTTCCTTTTCCTCCCGTCGGAGGACAAGCAGGGCAGCGGGCTGTGGGACGAGACACCCCCGTGATCCCCGGTGAGCGCCTGCGGGAGGGACAGCTCCACGCCGCCGTACCTGTCCTGGTCCCTCGGCCCCTGTCCCCCCGGCCGGGGCTTGGCCCGCACGCTAAGGGCCGCCGTCCCGTTACTGATGAGCGCCGCGCCCGGTGGCAGATGGTAGCTGTTCCCGCTTTTCCGGCAAGCCCCCGATTCAGAAGTTTGAGGGGCTTTCCGCTTTCTGGGTCCCGGTCCTTCCCCTGAGGCTTTTGGTGGCCTGGCCGGTTTATTCCGCTGCAGTCGGGGTCCGGGCTCGGGGTCCCTGATGCAGAACACACCAGCGGCGTTCTGAGAGAAAGAGGTGGAGTATGAGAGCATCGAGACGCCCTCCAGAGGAGCCGTGAGCGTGTGGTTGGGCAGGAACGCTGAGCCGAGAGGAGAGGCTTCAGACGGGCAGGGGGAAGTGCTCGTCACACTCTCCACCGCTAGGGGGACTTTCCTGTGGCAGACAGGATATAACATCACCAGTCTGTGGTAGGAAGCTGTGGCACGTTAACCTAAATATTGTGTGTTTATAGAGCGAGAGAAAACATTTTGTGCAAATACACAGCTTGACTGAAGCCATTAACATTTCATTTACTTCAGCCCAAATCTTCTGAAACAAACATTAAACATCTGGGTCATATTTCACCACCAAATGAAATAAAAAATATATATATTCTGTATAAAGAAAATTACAATTATTTTTGAGATGCATTGCAATATTAATTTCATAATGTTCAATTATTATAGCATTATTAAATATAAATTATAAATAAAATATTATATAGTTCATATTATTATTATTAAACAATAAACATAAATTGTCACATATTACTGAAAAAGATAAAAAGATATTTTTTATTTAAATTATATATAAAAGTTTCATTTAAATTTATAAAAGTATAAAAAATTAATTTAAAAAATAAAATTATTAAATAAATAAACGTTTAAATGTGCTTAACTGCCAATAAAAATATTAATTTTTTTATTAACAATCATATTTATGGAATGATTATTAAAATGATTATTAATAAAAAAATTAAAATGTATGTTTAATAATTGAATAATGTCATAATTTATTTATAAAATTGTAGTATTTATTTTCCCAATGCAAAATAATGTTTTAATTAATTTATTAATTTATTTTAAAAAATGTAGAATTTATTTTCTTTATGCAAAATAATGTTTTTTTTTATTTTCTTTATGCAAAATAATGTTTTTTTTTTAACATTTAATGTTTTTTAAATGTTTTTGGGGGTGACAGAAATAAATTGCATAAAGAAAATTAAATGCATTATTGGGACACAGTGCAATATTAATTTCATAAAGTTAAATTTTTATATCATTATTAAATATAAATTATATAGATTCTATTATTATTATTATTAACCATTAAACAAATTATCAGATAAAAAACTTGTAAATGTGCTTAAGTGCCATGAAAACTTTTATTATTAACAATCATTTTATGGCATGATTATGAAAAAATTATTAATAAAACTGCAAAAATGTATGTTTAATCATTTAATAATGTCATAATTTATTTATAAAATTTTAGTATTTATTTTATTTATTTTTCTATTGTTTTGGGGGTGAAAGAAATAAATTTCATAAAGAAAATGATTGTTTGCATTGCAATTATGGCACAATTAAATATAAATTGTTATATATTTTTTTTTTTAATAAAATAAATAAAATTGAATAATTAAAGATTGCAAATACAAATATTCAAAATGGTCATAAAAAGTCTTTATTTTCCTAAAACAATTATTTTTTGGGGGTGAAATATGACCCTAATATTTGAAAGCTTTTGTGAAAGTCAACTGAATGCATCCACCCATAAATCCTCATCAAATATGGCCATAATTATGCAAGCAGACAGACAAACGTGTAACTCGCCTCCACATGAGAGAGTTGACGTGTTTTTCCACCATGCAGTGCAGCGCCAGCCTCACCCGGTCCCACCGTCTGTCGAACACGTAGTGACCTCTTCCCATCAGCCGACTGCTGAACGCACAACACTAACACACACCGGCAAAGACAGAGAGAAGATGTTTCTATACTAATACATGCTTATACAGGGTCCCAAAACATCTCAGACAAACACTAAAGCTTGAGTTCAGCTCACGCTCATGGGTTGTGGGTGGTGTGGAGAATAATGGTACAGCGGCTTCTCGGTCTCTTCAGGGAGGTCGGCCTCTCCTTCATCGCTGGACAGACGCACGTCTCCGCTGCATCTCTGCCAGCCGGGCGCAGGTTCAGGAGGAGGAGGAGCGGGTGCGGAGCCGAGCAGGACAGCACCGACGCTGCCAGACACTCTGCTGAGGAAAAGACGGATCATCTGAGAAACGCCTCCATTGTAGTCTTGAGTTACATTACGTCACAATATTCCTCATTGAAATAATTCCCACCCAAGGTATATGCAAAATAAAGGGGCACCCAACTGGCACCAATTGTGTTTGGACTTTAGTATGGAAGTAGTCTACAGTCACTAACCGTACCTGTGCAAGTGTGAATTGGCCAACCGGAGTTTGAGAGAGGGAGTGGTCTTGCCATTGGTACAGCTTGCGGATTGGCTGGGTGCTGCGTCATGTGACTGTGTGACCTGCACTGATTGGCTGCCTGCTTGAATTTCCTTTTTTTGCCCCACATCCTTTGCCCGTCCCTTATGTTCCGCCAGAAGGAAGTCAAAGTCTTTCCTCCGTCCTGGGACGGCTCGCCGGTGGGTCAGAGAGTGAGTCTACAACATACATGATCAAACACGCGTTATGAACACCACCACAGCAATCATTCAAATAATCAACAAGAAAATATTCAAATGAACAGATGCGATTAAATGACACAGAAACGAGTGACGGTACCAACCTTACAGGTTAACGAACGAGTGCAGGGCCGCTTCGTCTCTGGGTCCAAAACTCCACAGTGTTTATTAGGATCAAACACTCGCCCTGTACAACAAAACAGAGTGTGACTTTATATTGTTATTATCAGCCAAATATCATTTATTTCATGTATTATATTTCATAAATATATTATGCACTATTTCATTAAATGCAGTAATTATTTGTACACACACACACACACATATAATTTTATAATTTATATTATATTTATTAGATTAACTTGATATAATATTTTATTTTATATTCCATATTATATTATATATTATATTATATTATATTATATTATTATATATTACTATATTATATTACATTATATTTAATTAACTTGAAATATATATATATTACATTTATTATATTGTATTATATTATATATATATGTGTGTGTGTGTGTGTGTGTGTGTGTGTATTAACTTGCTATATATATTTTTTTTTTCCAAGGTATTAAATATAATATAATATAATATAATATAGTAAATATAATAAATTATAAAAAAAAAAAAAAATATATATATATATATATATATATATATATATATATATATATATATATATATAATTTTATTGTATTATTATTACAAAATTGTATTATTTAAATTTGACTGTATAATTTAATTATATAATATATTAATTATATATTATATAATTGAATTATACAGTAAATATAACATACATTGTAAAATACAATTTTATATATATATATATATATATATATATATATATATATATATATATATAAATTTTATTTTACAATGTATATATATATAAATTAACTTGAAAAACAATATCTATCTATCTATCTCTCTATCTCTCTATCTATCTATCTATCTATCTATACTTTTTAGATATATAACTAGATATATTTTATATATATATAACTATTTAGATATATATATATTTTACATTATATATTACTGTATTATATATATATATATATATAACTTGAATGTATTATTATTACAATAATATATATATATATATATATATAGTAATTTATATATATATAAAAATTAACTTGAAAAAATATATATATAAACTTTTTTAGATATATAATATTTTGTTTTATATTTATATATATATATATATATATATATATATAATAAATGTTATTTTAGAATTTATATTAGATTTACTATTATAATTCCATATATATAAATAATATGTATATAATATCAGATTTTATAGAATTTATATTATATTTATTATAAATTATTATTTATTATTCAGGATTTAGTCTATCAACATGCTAATGTCAGAATGCACTGGAGTGTTGGCTGAATATGTTGTGCATTTCTTGTTCTCAAATCAGTCATTCCCAAGGTTTCCTCTCATTTAAGATGCTGCACATGTAGACAGCGAGAAGACTCACTAAGAACATATGTCAGACCAGAGGTTTATCTTTGAGAAACTGAGACAGAGTCCTGATTAAAACAATCGGGTCCAGCTCACGCTGCTATCCGAAGCGCACAAACACTTTAACTACCTCAATCTCTCTGTAATCGAGCGCCGAGCGTCTGTGGCGGCTGCTGGACGCGGCAGAGGATCTGGAGGCCGAAAGCAGCCAATTACACAGCATAAATCAAACCTCCGGTGGGGCGAGAGCCGAGTAAACAACATACGGAGAGGGACGAGTGACGCTAATCAGCGAAATTATGACTAAACATTCATGCTTCCAGACGAACAATGACTCTACAAACCACAGAAGTCCAGTTTGAAAACAGGTGAAGGGATTCATTCCCTTTATAGCTTGTTCATCCTTTTGGTTTGTGTTTTTATTTCTCTTTTCCCCATTTTAAAACAAAAACATATAAAAGTAAATAAAAAAAAACAACAAATCTTGACAAAACAACAACAATTCATTCAATCAGAACACAATGTACACAAATAACCAGTGTTATTTTTTAAATAATATTATGGTATTTATTAATATTTTTATATTTTTAGTTTTCATAATTTTGTTTTATTTTTTAATATATTTTTAAAAAATATATTTTGTTTGTCTTTTTGTAATTAATTTTAGTTCTGTAACTTCAACTTATTTTATTTTACTTAGTAGCCAAGGCAAAGTTTTCCTTCTAATAATAGTAATATTTTTAATTTTATTTCAGCTTTATTTTAATAGTTTTAGTTTCAGTTAACAATGATAACACTGCATAAAACACACAGTACTAAAAAACAATATTGAAATAAATGTTTCATTAAATATTTTGAGCAAATTCCACTAAATAAAATGCCTTTTGTTTTTAGATCAACATCACAAAGGCCATACAGGCGGAGAAAAATAATATTAACCAATAATATCAAAGCCCAGCCCTCTCCTCATCCAATCAAATCCTGTTGGAAGTTAAAGTTGTAAACAAATGAAATGTGCTGCGAATGCGTTTTCTACTCACCCGAAACTCTCCGGTGCCTTGTGCCTTTGGCTCCATTCTGATGCTTCTTGTCTGGAGGAGAAGGCGGGACTATCGGTCTCCGGTCCAATAGGGATGGAGACGTGGAGGCCGCAGGTCTCCTGTCCTGTGGGGAGGGCGAAGGGGCGGGGCGTTTCTCCAAGGGCGACCGTGACGGGCTGGGTCGTCTGTCAATCAGCGACGGAGGCGTGGTGGAGCGAGGAGTCCCAGGACCGCGACCGTTCAGGAACTTCTCCTGGCCCTTGTGAGATGCTGGTGACGTCAAGGAGGACTTGAGAGGACTGGATGACGGAGAGGAAGACGTGGAAGAGAAAGAAAGAGAAGAACCCGCCGTGGGAGACGAGGAGTTGACTTTGATGTGCGCTCCCTCCGATCTGTTGAAACACGGCATCTTCTCCAGACTCACCACGGGTAAAGACACGCTGGAGGAAAAAGATTGGATATTTTACGTTGTGAACTGCAATAATAATCAGAAATGTTTCTTGAGCAGCAAATCATCATATTAGAATGATTTCTGAAGGATCATGTGACACTGAAGACTGGAGTAATGATGCTGAAAATTCAGCTTTGATCACAGAAATAAATTACACTTTAAAATATATGTAAATAGAAAACAGCTATTTCCAATTGTAATAATATTTCACAATTTTTACTGTATTTTTGATCAAATAAATGCAGCCTTGGTAAGCAGAAAAGACTAAAAAAAAAAAAAATCGTACTGACTCCAAACCTTTTGTGTAAATATTATAAACATTAAACACTAATTTTTCCATTTATATGTAGAATATTTTTTTCCAGATTATACATATTTCTGTAAGGCTCAATACTTGAACATAATGAACACAGCTAAATAACTAAAATATTAGTGTTATTAATTTTTTTACCTCTCATTTTAACCCTCTGGTGCTATTCGCGTGTCCGTCAAAAATGACCAAATTTAAAAAAAAAAAATATTTAAATGAAATGAATATAATATATTCTAGTTCAATAATGTTTTTTATTTAATATTTTGTATTTTTAGGGGATTTTATGGTACATAATTATATTTACGCTGTAGTTATAATCCATTTATTCACTTTTTGAGCATAGAGCTGAAACTGAAATTTCCAACTTAAACTGTCATCAATTTTGACTTAATTTTGATCTCTTTTTAAAGACGACACTTGGCAAATTATTTCTGAAGTGAATTTAAAAAAAAAATAAAAATACGTATTAAACGTATTTAATACGTTTATTGTTATGAAAAATGCACAAAAATACTATTTTCAATTTTTAGATGAAATATATATTTTTATATACAAGTTTTACTCTAAAACTGAAAAAAAAAATTTTAAAGTCATAAATATAAACAAGTTCCAATTTTGAGCTTGATATCTCAAAAAATGAGCTTTCAGTAAGATTTTGTTTGGGCGCAGTACCAAAAGCTTCCACTAGATGAAATTAGTCTCCCATTCATTTCCAATGTGCTCATTTTTGACGTTTTCATATCATTTCCATATATTTTTGTGTTCACATAGCAAGTGACAAATCCTTTACCAAGTTTCGTACCATTCCAATGTAGTAAAAAAATAAATAAAATAAAATTTTCAGTCAAATTTGACTGAGAGCATCAGAGGGTTAATTGTGCCATGCAGTGGTGTGTAAAGAGCTTTACAGTCACATTACAGCAGTAGATGATGTTTGCAAACACTTTGCATTATGACACACTCTCTAGAACACTAAATTGAACCCATAATCCTGTGTTTGTCAGGGAAGGAGGGGGGAGGGTGGTGTTTTACCCACCAGGCCTTGGCTCGGGCTCCCTTGGGCGGATAGACGGCCAGCGGTGCCTTGCTGAAGCGTGAGTGTGGGTAATCGCGAGGAACCCGGAAGGGAAGGGGATCCACCTCGCTTTGGCCCACCGACATCTTGGCCTTGACAGGAACCAGAGGGGTCCTGGAGCTGCTGGGCGAGCAGTGTCTCCTCTCTGAAGAACACAACCGGCAGCAGATCATGAGACTCTCAACAGGAAGTTACACTGGAGAACCTCTACAGATAAACAAACTGTCCCAAAGTGCATCTAAATCATTGTACAATAAATAAAACTTTAAAGTGTGCACACTTATGCTCATCTGCTAATATTCCACACAAACCACTTGCAATATTCTAGAGGAGTTTGTGAGGTTCTGGGTTTTTCGATTGACTTTTTCAGTTGTAGTAATATGTACGTTAAGGAATCTGAGACTGAAAATGAAACCGCAGCTTTAAATGTATGAAACTAAAAGTTTACCAGCAACAGATATTAAGAAAATGAATCTAGCTAGATGGTCAAGCTTATATGTAAATGCAAACAATATGCGATGCATAAAACAATAATAAAAAACATATTATATATATATATATATATATATATATATGTTTTTTATTATTGTTTTATGCATCGCATATTGTTTGCATTTACATATAAGCTTGACCATCTAGCTAGATTCATGCAATAATACAATAATAAAATCAATAAAAATTTAGTTTAATCAAGATTTTCCACAGTTTTCCTTTATTTGAATAATATTTGTATTATTTATATTTGAGCATAATTTTTTTATTTATATGGACCAATGTAACAGTACATAAATCATAAATAAAATAATTAAAAAATTATATTTTATTCAAATAAATAATAATAATTAGTGCTGTCTAATCGATTAATCGTGATTAATCACATCTAACATAAAAGTTTGTAAATATAATATATATATATATATTTTTACCATATTATACATATATAATATATGTATAATATGGTAAAAATCTAGTTAAAAAAAAAAATTGTGCATATAATTTAACAGTACATAAATCATAAATAAAAATAATACTATTTGTTTTAATAAATAATAATAGAATATACTAAGCACTTTTACCCAAACACATTTTTACGAAAACATTTAATGCATGAAAAATACCACACATAGGCTTCCATAAACATTTGTGCATGTCAACTCAAACAAAATCACTGAATCAGAGGTTTGAACTGATTCACTAAAATGAACAGCCTGATTCACAGCAATAAAACAAACTTATCAGCTCAGTCCAAGGTATTAATAAGCCCCAAAACTGACATTTCAAAAGAAAGACTGAGACGGTTGTGTAACACACTTACGGTTCTTGCTGTGCATGGCTGTGGAGGGGTCGAGGTGGACGCGCTCCTCTCTACTCACTGTTCAACTATTCCCCAACTACCTACAAAAACAAAGACTCATTATCACACACACACACACACAACACAAATTAGGGGCAACAACATATAATTGATGTAAGGTGTTTGAAAACATCACACTGAGCCAGACTACTCTGAGGAAAAAAAGAAAGAAAAAAAAGTCCTTGTTTATTTTCAAAGTGAATAATAATAATGGTTGGATCTGGCAGTGGCAGCTCACTAACCGGCCTTGGCCTTAACATCGTGTCTCATCTGCCAGTGAAACTCAGCCAAGAGCCACAACAGTGTTTGCGAGGTCTCAAAAGAGCTGATTTCAGAGGCTCTGTTTGGACACGGCGGACGGGGAGAGCCCCTCGCTCGCAACGGGGTTTGACCGCAGACCAAGAGAGAGAGAAACAATGGTCCGGCCGCTCTGACCGCAGGGGTAATTCAGCATTGGGTTGGTCTGAATACGCGGCAGGTGTGCAAATACGCTTGTAGGCGTATCTAGTGCAGATGGGCTGAGAAAAAAAGAAAAAGAAAAAAGGCCATCGTGTTCACAGGTATGCTGATGTTCTGATCTGCTGCACACTGACGCTGCTAAAACATGTTTACTATGAGGAAGACTAATCAATTAGAGTCTGTTGTGTCTTTAAGATGAGGTTGAGATGTACAAAACACAAAAAGTCTATCGCTTGCTCCGAAATCGAATACTTCCCTACTATATTGTAGAGCTGCGCGATTAATCATTAAAGTCCCCATGAAATCATGAAATGTGGCTTTTAGTATGAATATGTTAGGTGACAAAACAATGACAAAATTCACATTCAAAACTTCATCAATGATTTTGCACTTCAGCGAACACGATTCAGACAAATGCAATTCCATTCATCAATAAGCTATAGCGGGTTTGCACTCGGTTCTTATCAATCATATCAATCGTGATTTTATAATTATAAATGTATTATGTTTTAATATACATACTGCTCTCCAGTCAGGGTTAGATATTTCAAGATAGGCTGGAAAAAATGCTTCTGATAGTTCGTGACACGAGCAAGAGCGCCGTTGAATCTGTTTTTGAACAAATTGGGCGAGTCTCTGACTCACTAATCCATTCATTAAGACAGTCATTTGCTTCGTTCCTGAATGAATCAGCCGTTTTGAACAAATCGGTTGAATGATTCATTGACTTAATCATTAACACTTGCTGCCACCTACTGGCGACTTTAGTCTCCCATCTAAAAGTAGGCCTATTCTATCATTTTTTTTCCAAATTTTTATATTTGAAACATTAATATCATAACATTATTTATGCAATTGTAATTGTAGTGTAAATGCATAAATGCTACATCGTAATGTCAGTTCATACAGCTTCTGTGCAGTGCTAAGATGAATTTTGTTTACAATGATTCATTTGATTGGTAATAAAAGCCTGTTATTCATTCTCATTAATGAAGTATTCAGAGAAAAATCTGGTCTGTTTTCATGTTTTTATGAAAGTTTGGTTCATTTTGTATACTGCATGGTATCGTGATACTTCAGCTGGTATAGTATCGTAACACATTTTTATGGTATCGTGACAACCCTACTACATGGTGAATGGCACATAGTGCACTATATAGGGGATGGGGAATGATTCAGACAGTGTAAATATGCTTTCCATTGGGGCGAATGAAGTCTGGTTTCACACAGTCTGCTCCAGTCCAGAGACACACGAGCACAGAGTGGATTATAACCGCGAGTCGGCGCAGACCACAAAACATATCTAGAGCCCTATGAAATTCATTTGATTTTTTCCCAAATTCCGTTTTTTCCGTTTTAATTTTTCTGGATTCCGTTTTTTTCCGTTTTATTTATTTTTTGACTCCATTTTAATGGTTAAATTAAATTTTAGTAATCAAAAAGCATGTCTAATTAATTGAAATAATGAATCTTTACCAACAATTTAATAAAAGTTTACCAAAAAAAAAAAAAAAAAAATTTTATGGCCCTATGATAAACATTTTATTCTTTCCCCTCAAATGTTATTTTTACCAAATTCTGTTTTCTGGATTCCATTTTAATGGTTTAATTCCATTTTAATAATCAAAAAGCATGTCTAATTAATTGAATTCTTAAAAACAACAATATTAATTAATTAAAAAATATATTTTTATGAATTTTTTTTTTTTTTTTTCAGAAGTTCTGTTGTGTATTTAAATTTTTCTGGCAATCAAATGAACCATTTAATTTATCTTTTAATCATGAAATTAAACTTTTTTGTCAAACAATGTGCTGCACAACAGAGCTTTACTGTTAAAATAAAAACATGGAAGAAACACTGAGATTATTGTATATTTTCATAATTTATTGTTAAATTAATTTATCTAAATTCTACTGTACAACAGCAATATGTTTCTATCAAGTTAAATCGAACTTTTATTTTGACGGTTTGCCTAGAGCTTTGAGTTTCTCTGTGTTTATGACGGTAATTTTCTCAAATGCTGATGAAGGGACTTTCAGAGCAGCTCTGGAGATGAATTTGTGCGTTCATATAGTGAGGCGACAGAGGACGAAAACACCGCGAGCGTCGCATGTGCTTCAGCGTGTGTGCGCCCCTGCGCGAGGTATGCAGGTATGACTATTTTTTAAACACTGTTTAAATAGTCTTTTTGCGGTTTAATATTCACAGACACTAGTATATATCATGATTTAATTTAAGTGTACTGACCTGCTTTTAATTCATTCATCAAAAATTTGACAAATTCCGTGACATTCCGCGTTATAAAGTAAATTCCGTTTTTATGAATGGATTCCGCGATTTATAGGGCCCTACATATCAGACCCAATTGAATTCTGCACAGAATGTTGTATTTTAAAGCGATATGGAGGAGATTAGAGGGAGAAACTGTTAGGGATTAGGAGGAAGCTCAACACCTGAGCTGAGAAATAAACTAAACACTATTGGCTTATTTAAAAAAAGGGAGGAGCTGTTCATTATGCCCTGCCCTGTCTTCCTGTATCAGTTGAAATTACGCACTCCAGTGGGCCTTTAAAAGATCTCGATTCAAACACCCACGTGATCTTTTTACTAAATGACAACATTTCGGCTCTATGTCTATTAAACCTTTGACAAGTACGATCCCAGCGAACATTCAGATCTTTGTCGGCGCTGCCGCTGATCCAGAGAGAGCCGTTGTCATGTATAGGCGTGAAACAGCTTCACAACCACACAGTATCATTATTTCTATGTTACAAATATTTATATTATCTAGGATGAACTGGGATAAAAGTTTATAGCTCAGATATAAACACTGATGTCTACAGAAGCGAACAAGCGAGTGTAAATCACCATTTGAAAGTAACACGGCGCTTCAAATAATGATTGTATCAATGACATAATTACACCAGTAGGTGGAGACAAGTTAAAAAATTTGTTTGTCATTGAATCATGCATTCAAAAGATTCGTTAAAAAAAAACATAGATTCATCCAGTAATGAAACAAGTGAAGTCTTTATGAGTGAGTCATTGAATCATTCACTCAAATTAGTCATACAAATTAAACATTTTAAATAGACTGCAGTGTCAGAACTTTTATTAAATTACATGTTATTTTTAGGGCTGCAACGATTAATCGTTTGCAAAATAAAAGTCTGTGTTTACGTAATATATATGTGTGTGTTCTGTGTATAATAATTATGTATATATAAATACACACACATTCATGTATATATTTAAGAAAAATTTTATATTTATATATAAAATATTTATATGTAATATAAAATATATATAAATATATATATATTTATAATACATGCATATATTTCTAAACTTTATACCTGTATGTGTGTGTATTTATATATACATAATTACTATGCACAGAACACACACACATATATATATTACGTAAACACAGACTTTTATTTTGCAAACGATTAATCGCGATTAATCGTTGCAGCCCTAGTTATTTTGTTTAGTTGTCTCTTCAGAATTGTGGGAGAATCATGATCTCTAATCGAATCAAAAAAAGAAAAATCATGATTCTCAATTTATTTAGAATCATACAGCTCTATTCCCTACTATATAGTATGCAAAAAACAGTAGTATGTCCGAAAAACAGTAGGTGAAAAGTCCCCAGATGACCTAAAACTAGATTCTGAAGTGTGCATTTGATGGACACTTTATGTGTGTTCAACTTGAAGCGGCGTTGCACAGACCGATCGCCGTTATTTAATGATCACAAAGTAAATTCTGACAGTGCATGCAAAGCTTTAAAAGTAAACACAATCACTTATCTAAACACAAGCTCAATGCTTTCTGAAAGAGTTACCACAGAGTTATAGGGGCGCTATAGTGTAAACTGTCTTGTTTTATGGTCAGTTTTTGTCTTTCAGAGCAAAGCAACAGTTCGAAGAAAACTTTTCTGAACAAGTTAGTTTATTAAAAACATATTTATAACTAGCTACCTGAATAACAACAACATATCCAGTGTAATGACAGAAATTTAAAGGCGAATCTATCGCCCCTTCAGTCCTAAGACTGGCTAACGTTACGACGACACAATTTACAATCACTCAGTGAAAGCCTATGGGAATTTGTTCATTAGTTGTATCATCTGCCAGATCAAAATCATAAGTCGAAACTCTCAGAAATGTGATATCACCTCTCTCTTAAACAAGTTGCTACAAATCTGAGCAATGACAAGAGTGATAATTGCACCCAGGATAAAACGGCACTGTCTTGGCATGAAAATGCATATTCAAAAGTATTAAATAAAGTACGTGTGTGCGTATGTGTATGTCTGTGTGTGGTCGGTGAATAGTGTCCCCATCTGACAGGCCACAGGAAGCCACAGGCACCAGCTGAGCCGCGTTTGTTTACATCCGTTCCGCAACTACAGAAAGATGACCACTAGCGAAGCCTCGTCCTGCCGTAGAGCTCACGACACACTCGCAAACAGATGCGTAAACTGAAAGCTAAGCAAACACGTGAGGTGATCAAAAGCTTCTGCTGTGAATAACACACACACACACACACACACACACCTCGGTCGGGAAGAAGCACTTACCCAGCTTGTGCTTGAGGGGACGGAAGAGAAAAAACAGAAAGCGAAAGAGAAGCAGAGAAAAACACGAGAGAATAGCATGCCTCCTGTGTGGCTGAAGGCGTCCCCCCCTCTCTTTCTGGGCCGCGGCGTTCGAGTTGAATAGCAGCGAGTCGTTGACCCCTGTGCTGAACCCTCGCAGCTGCCTCTCGAAAGGCGGGGGAGAGAGAAACGCAGTGAAAACGCCGCCGGAAGGGGGCGAGCTGCCAACGGGCTTTCCGTGCATTAGCGTCGCCTCCCGCCGCGCGAGACACCTCTCCGGTCCACGAGCGCACGTGGTCTGGGCACAAGACCAAAGACAGACATGAGCCGAGCTCGAACAGACCAGACGAGCACGAGAGGCTAAAGCGAAAGTAAACAAGAGGAGCTGGAAAAAGCGTGATGAGTGACTGCTGGAGCGTTTCTGCCCCGGGACAGGATGCCTTTTGAAAAGAGAAAACCCTGCTTTGTTGTTTTTTTTAACATTCCCATATAATGGTTTATAGTGCAACAATACAATACAAACTCGTTTTTCCTCCCAGCGAGAGGTTCGCTTCACAAAAACCACCAAAGTCCCATTCATTTTCTCAGACTCTCGATTTGTAGCAATAAACTTCTCAAGATGGATCTGCAATGAGGTGTAAATTTACAAGTGAGACTGACAATCTTGTTCAACAGTTAAATTCTGTGTGAAAACTACACTACCCATAATCCTGAAGAGAGATCCACCAATCAGACAAGTCACTGTTACTGTGGAAACAGATATTACAACAACAAAAAAAAAAAAATGCAAATGATTTAATCAAGGCAGTCTTGCTACACAGTCTCAAACTGATTTTTATACAATACCGTTCAAAAGATGTTTTGCATGTGTATATTTTAATATATTTTATATATTTATAATATCTAATTCCCTCATGCACAGTTCAATAAATTTTTTACAATTTAAGAAATCAATACTTTTATTCAGCAAGGACACATTAATTTGATCAAAGCATTTATAATCGTTACAATTTTTTTCTATTTCAAATAAATGCTAATATATATATATATATATACACACACATATGTATGCTGTCAAACAATTAATCACATCCAAAATAAGTGTTTACATAACATGTGTGTGTACTGTGTATATTAATATATAAACACACACATGCATGCATATATTTATCAAAAATATATTATATTTATGTATAAAATATTTATATTAATATATAACAAATTATATACAAATATAAATATACATGTATACCAAATATAAATATTTTTTAAATAAATACATGTATTTGTGTGTATTTATATATTAATATACACAGTACACACACGTTATGTAAACAAACTTTTATTTTGAATGCAATTAATCTAAAATAATTAATGATTAATTCCATCCAAAATAAAAGTTTGTTTACATAACGTGTGTGTACTGTGTATATTTATTAAGTATATATAAATATAAACACACATACATGCATGTATTTATTTAAGAAATATTTACATGTATGCACGTATATTTATTTATTTATATTTATATATATTATATATAAATACAAATATTTTGTATGTAAATGTAATATTTTTTGTTAAATATATACACATGTGTGTGTGTGTATGTGTATTTATGTGTGTGTGTGTATATATATATATATATATATATATATATATATTTTAGTTTCTCATATTGTTGTTTGATTGATTTATGTCTTACAAGTCCACAACTTAGCTAAACAAAAGCTGAAATCTGTTAAAACCAGTCTGTTTCTCTCACCCACAATGCCCAGCTCTAACAGAAGGTTTGGCTGATGATGTTTGCCGAATTAAAAGGTGTCTTAACACGCCTTAGGTGTAAGACTGAGGTTTCTATGGGATGCAACAGGTATAATAATGTAAACTGCAAATCACTCTTGCTTTACAGCAGTAAAAACTTCTATTATATCTTACACCAGACTATTAACAGGTTACTTCTGCATATCATCTATATATTTAACTCTAGCCATAGAATTAAGGGTTTACTTTAATTAGGAGTGTCTACTAAGACAAACATAACTACTATTATTGCTCATACTCAAGGTTAGTGATTTGAACAAAGACTTCAGCACACAGACTACAGATGCAATGAAGCGATCAGACTTACAATCTTCTAGATCATTAATATCAGCAGGCCTGATCAGGCCCTCTAATCGTGGTTATTTGAGATAACTGCAATAATTTAAATCACATTTGCCAAAGAATATAAAAACACTCTTGTAAAGTACACAAAAATAGTCAAAGGTATATATATTATATGAATTTTCACAGCATTAAAGTAAATCATATGGGCCTATTTAATTATAATTTTATTATTATAAAATAACGTATTAGGCCAAGTGACATGAACAAAACAGAACATTTACTCCTTAAACAATTCTCTCTAAATGAACAAATAATTTGTTTAAAATAAATATACACTGCACAGCAGCTGATTACAGGACATCCCAGAAGATGAATCAAACACACACAATTCATTTCTGAACTGAATGACTGAAATATCAACTTTAAACACACTTCTGTCAGACCATTAAATTCCCTCTTCATAAATCTGTATCATTACGGCCCAAACGACGGCTGTCAGCAAGTCAAGTTGTGGCCAACACACACTTACTGTAATGAGTCAGGACGTCCTGAGGCTTAACGACTTTGTTGCAGACATGGCAAACGACGGGTTTGAAATCCTCATGGGTTGAGACGTGATCATACACGAGCATATCTACAGCCGAGAGAGAGAGAGAGACACAGTTAGACAACTATTAAAAGCACTTCACGTATGTGTGAAAATACGTGTCTACCGAGTGTGTGGTGTTGTTTTTGACAACATAATTAAAGGATTAGTTCTCTTCAGAATTAATATTTCCTGGTAATTTACTCACCACCATGTCATCCAAGATGTCGAACAGAAAGGTAAAAGAAATTTTTGAGGAAAACATTCCAGGATTTTTCTCCATATAGTGGACTTCAATGGGCACCAACAGGTTGAAGGTCCAAATGTCAGTTTCAGTGCAGCTTCAAAGAGCTCTACATGATCCCAGACGAGGAATAAGGGTCTTATCTAGCCCTTTCATGCACGAATTATGATAGGCTACTTCAGGATTTTTTTTTCAAAAGTGTTTTTATTACTCTTTAGGCATGAAAAAAAAAAAAAAAATCACCTTCATTTTTTTCAAACATGCATTTTTCAAGGAGTTGGTGAAATGTCCACTAGAGTGGACAACGCGCATTTAAAGAACGGATGAAATATGTGTTTGAGAAAACAATTATTAAAAATAAATATTGTAAACACTATAAAACATGTTTTTTTGCTCTTGAACATTGTGTTCATGTATTTTGAACATATTCCAGAACTTTTAACAGTCTCTGTTATTTTTTTTTTGCACTTGCAAAAGTTGACCAGTGGGTGGCAGTGTATCGCATGACACATTAGTGTCTTATCTAGCGAAACCATTGGCCATTTAGTTAAAAAAAATTGTTTTTAAAAAATATTGTATACTTTTTAACCACAAATGCTCATCATGCACTGCTCTGCGATGAGCCAATCATGTTGGAAAGGTCACGTGTGACGTAGGCGGTACTGATCTAGTGTCTACAAAGTGAACGTGCAAAGACGAAGTCAAACACCCTTTACAAAAAAAGGTAAAACAACGATGTTGGACAATTTTGAAGTTGGAGGAGAAAATGAGATACCGTGGTACTTCCGCCTAGCCTGGGTGCCAGCCCGAACCCCGCCCACAACATTTTTTGGACGGGAAGTTCGGTCTGGACTCGATCCATTGTGGAGTAATTATGCTCGGCTCCCAGAAGGCCGAGCCAATCAAATTGCCAGGGCGGGCTTTAATCGATGATGGACAGGCTATCTGCGGTTACGTAACCACCCACGTCATCAAAGAGCGCTTGGGGAGTTTGATTGACAAGCGATCGAACCAATCAGAACGCCGCATCCGCCATTTTGTCCGACAAAGCAGTCAGGAGTTAGAAGATTAACATCGGTGGAGTTAAACTTGAAAAATTGTGCATATTGACGTATTTCCGCGTTTGAAACAACATTCATTCATGTTTATTTGATGCTATAAATGGACTAGTAGGAAGAGATGATCGGTTCACGAGCCTCTTGAGCTGAGGATCTACAGCAATCTGTCACGGTCATGGTCACAACACATTAAAGAGCCACAAAACGGTTTTTATTGTTTGAATCTTTTTAATAACTACACAGTTTGAAAGCTGGGACTTTGTTTAATATCATAAGTAACCTGCTCTGTCTCGTCTGTCGATGTGTTGTCAGTTTCCTCTTTGCTCCGCGTTGTATTTTCCACACTGTGTGGCGTGACAGCGCCACGGCTTAACTAAGGGGGGCGAATCTTTGCGAAAGGTCAATTAGTTTACAACAATGATGGCTGTTGAAGAACTGAGATGTGTAGATTCCGCCATCGCGTCCGTTATAGAAGATATCGACAGCGCATTAATTTTAAAAGAGGAACAGAGGACCGCGATCAAGGCATTTGTCGATAGGAAAGATGTCTTGGCCGTCCTTCCTACGGGATTCGGCAAAAGTTTGATTTATCAGCTGGCCCCGATGGTCGTTAAGAAGAGTTCTGTTGACAACTATGCGTCGCTCAACATACGTCACTTACTCTGTAGCTCTGATTGGTTGTAGGTCTATCCAATTGAGGTCTTTCCTGGATCGGTTGAAATACGCCCCCATAATCAAAGCCCAATGGAGCAGTATCAGACTCATATTCTGACTAGAATTGAGTATGACCACGTCAGGCTAACTTCCGCCTATATCAAGCGTGACCTTTCCAACATGATTACGTAATGCGTGACGCATTATATATATATATTTTTTTTTTTTTTTTTTTAGAAAATGACCAATCGTTTCTCTAGCCCTTTCATGCATAGAGGTCACTACAGTGAACAGCTATTCAATAGTTGTTTTCTCCTATATAAATGAGTCTGAATGTCACAGTCGCACATCAGTCACTACATTGGACGCTAATGTGTCATGCAATACACTGCCACCAACTGGTCAACTTTTGCAAGTGCAAAAAAAAATTCTCTAAAACAAGATTGCAGACAGAAGAGCAGATGTGCCTTGCAGGGGAGGAATGTCTGTCCATTCCTTCTATTCTAGGAGACCCTTGCAGGTAAAAAAACACATGAGGACATCAAGCAACAACTAAGGAGTTGTTAAAATATCCAAGTATTGATTTTGTGATTTGAGGAAATTGATTAATCATGTGTGGACATCATGCATCGCTGGCTATATTTAGACTACAATTTATAGTATTGCTGTTTTTTTTTTGAAAATACGCCATCTGCAGTAATGTTTTGGCTGAACATCAATTTAATTTTTATTATAGCAATATTTTGTGGATATTAGTTCTATCATGAGAGTGATGATCCTCTATAAACTGTACTATAAATTGACGTCTAAATATAGCCAGTGATGCATGATGTCCACACATGATTAATCAATTTCCTCAAATCACAAAATCAATACTTGGATATTTTAAAAATTATATTGCTCCTTGATGTCCTCATTTTTTTTTGAGGAAATGTGTCATGCAATACACTGCCACCAACTGGTCAACTTTTGCAAGTGCTAAAAAAAATAACAGAGACTGTTAAAAGTTCTGGAATATGTTCAAAGTACATGAACACAATGTTAAAGAGCAAAAAAAAAAAAAACATGTTTTATAGTGTTTACAATATTTATTTTTAATAATTGTTTTCTCAAACATGTTCTTCAAATGCGCGTTGTCCACTCTAGTGGACATTTCACCAACTCCTTGAAAAATGCATGTTTGAAAAAAATGAAGGTGATTTTTTTTTTTTTTTTCATGCCTAAAGAGTAATAAAAACACTTTTGAAAAAAAAATCCTGAAGTAGCCTATCATAATTTGTGCATGAAAGGGCTAGATAAGACTCTTATTCCTCGTCTGGGATCATGTAGAGCTCTTTGATGCTGCACTGAAACTGACATTTGGACCTTCAACCTGTTGGTCCCCAGTGAAGTCCACTATATGGAGAAAAATTCTGGAATGTTTTCCTCAAAAACCTTCATTTCTCTTTGACTGAAGAAAGAAAGACATCTTGGATGACATAAATGATCAGGAAACTTTAATTCTGAAGTGAACTAATCCTTTAAAAGTCTGACTGAAAAAAGATTTTCCTTTACTAGTGTATTTTAAATGCTCCTGTGGTGTAACAAACATGCTCATCTTTTTCTCCCAAAGCAAACGTCCTGCTTACCGCAGATCAGTGCCAAATCTGAACTGTGCCAGAAATGCACCAAATCGCTCTCTTAAATTAATGGAATAATCATTTTACAGCCGTGAGCGACATGAAAATTATTTTGGGTGCATGTGAATTTTTTTTCCACATCTGACCCACTAAATTATTAACCAACGTTGCCAATGAGGGCCAGAGCTGTCATAATAATACCATGTATAACCCACTTAAAATGACATTTTGAGGCTGAAACTAATATAACATAATATAAAGGAGTCCATTTTATGTTTTTTTTTTACATGTTTAACTTTTTTAGTATAATGTTGCTGTTTGAGTCACTCCAGCAGGAAACAAACACGTCACAATATTCCTCATTTAAATAATTCACGCCCAAAATAAAGGGGCGGGGCCTGGTTGAGTTAGTTGGTAGTGTGTTGAAACTGGCGGTTATGGTAAGGGGCGGGACATTTCCCAAACACGCTCAAAGTGCTTGACCAATCACAACACACTGCTCCAGCAGACCAATCAGAGCACATTGTGCTTTTCAGAAGGCGGAGCTTTACAGAGACAGGAACTAAACAGAGCGTTACTGACAGACTGAGAAGAGAGGAGCTGCAACAATGGAGAATATGAGGAAAATAAACAACATTAAAGCATGAAAACCTGCTCTAGTAGAGCCCAAAAACAACATCAAGACTAATAGGTCCCCTTTAAAGATTTGATAGCGACACTAATTATTTCACATTAAACTGCGATGCAATTCTTCAGAGGAGCTTGTCATATTCGCTGAACTTTCATCCACCATCCATGCAGAATCATTACACACTTCCTCTGAGAACATACACACTCACACAGAGCTCTTGTGCTGATGTTAAACATGAGAAAAACACATCTGAACTGCATTAACGCCAGCTGTGTGTTGTGGTCAGACTCTGAACTGACAGATTACGGTCAGAATGTAATACTAGTGTATTGTTTCTAAATAGTGTGCAGGAGGTACTATATAAAGTCACCATGAAAAATGTATAACATTGCAGTGTGTATTATAAATGGCTTTAGCCCCCCTAAATTTCAATCCAGACTCCCTAAAAATTTGTGATTAACGCGGTAACACTAATTCGTGATCACCTCAGTCCCCTTTAAAACTCAAATGAATTTCCTACTCTTCATACTTCAGTGCAATAAAGTTGTTATAATATTCATTTTATAATAAATCCGAAAGCAAAACACGTGAAAAAAAGCTATAAAATGGAGTGGAAATGGCAAATGAGCTAATGAGTGGTCCTCTGCAGCCATCTGATGGTTATAATGTTAATTTCATGTCATTTTCATGTTAAAAGTGTTTGTTTTCCACCAGGTGACAGAAATCAAACCAGGTGACTGTAAATGAAAATAAGAAATGTAGATCTTCATTAAAAGGTGCAGTAAGTGATTTCTGAGAAACGCTTTTGGAAGTGAATTGGACTGAGAACCAAAACAAACTTGGAGCCAATCAGCAGTAAGGGGCGTGTCCACTCATGAGGGGGGAGGTGCCATGTGTTGCATAGCATGTTCATGGATTTGGGGGCGGAGCTATCAAGGGTAGGGGCGTGTTTGTTTTGCTGATTTCAAATATCAACAGCGTTTCTCAGAAATCGCTTACTGCGCCTTTAAAGTTAATTTAACTGCACAAATGTAGTTAAAAAATTAACATTTTCGTGTTGAAAAAAAAATTAAAAATATACATATTGCCAATCTAGACAGTTACAGTAATATAAACTTGAGAGGTAGTGTAGAACTGACTGTATTGTTTAATTTATTATTAACAACTATTAATAATAATAATAATATTTATATAATTATATTATTGTTATTGTTATTATCTTCAACATCAACAACTAGTAATAATTATTGTTATGAATTATTGTTATTAATTACATTACTATTTCCTTTTTTATTCAATTAATGAATGTATACAATTAATATCTATTATATGTTATGTAAATAATAACATGTAATTCTTTTGATAATCAACTATTATTATTATTATTATTATTATTATTATCTTCAACATCAACTAGTAATAATGATTATTATTGTCATGAATTATTGTTATTAATGGCATTAATATATACTTTTTATTTTTATTCAATTAATGAATGTATACAATTAATATTTATTATATTATGTAAATAATAAAATGTAATTCTTTTGATAATCAACTATTAATACAACTATTATTATTATATTCAACATCAGCATCTAGTAATAATGATTATCATTATTGTCATGAATTATTGTTATTATGTATATTACTATATGCTTTTTATTTTATTCAATTAATGAATGTATACAATTAATGTTATGTAAATAATAAAATGTAATTATTATTATTATTATTATTTATACTTTTTTTGACAAAAATTAAATCTGTCTATTCTGTTGTCAATACTTTTAAGTTTTGGTAGTGTGATATTATTGAAAAGTTAGGCTATTGTTGGTGCAAACAGCAATAACACAACAATAACATGATGACACCAGAAGAAACGCCCACCACACACACACACACACACACACTCACCTGCTTTACTGAGTTTGATCACCGCTGCACCCTTCAAGAGCTTCTTCCCAGCAGTATCAGAGTGAAGATCTGAAATATTTGTCAAAATCAATATCACTGCATGCATTAGACTGACACTGTAACCAAACAGTTAACCAACATGCACAGTTACAAATACTGGTAGCTAGATGGCTGTCTTGATCCAGTCATGCAACACACACACACACACACACGCACACAAACACGCACATATACACACAAACACACACAGTGTCTAAACTTATACACACTCCGTCTCGTGAGCCACCAACATCCATGCATTCACGTGTAAAGTACAGAAGTGCCTGACACCTGTCAATCACTCATGACACACAATCATATGAATGCATGCGTGTTTACAGCGTGTTGTTTATGCAGCGGCGCAGATGCACGGAGGACACGCGCGCGCGCGCACGCACGATCCTCCGTTCTAAAGCGCGAGATCACCGAGCGTCGTACCGCAGTTGAACAAGTGTCTGAGGGCAGCAGTGTGACTTACAGTGTGTGTTGTGGCTCCTGTGTGCAGTGTGAGCGCGCGGCGGTACAGCGTCGCCATTGCTCTTCCTTCTTCCTTCACAGACAGCGAGACGAGCGAGCGAGAGAAACATATGACGACACCTTCGCCAGCGCTCGGACAGTGTTCGGCTGCATTCGGCTTCAGGAGACGAAAGGTGAAAGGTTGAACGTGTACATCATACATTATATAGTACATCATTATGTTTAATTAGTGCATAAGTCATTTTATGATTATTCATATAATTTTATTATTATGATTATTATTATTATATATAATAATGACCGCAACAACAGTAATAGTTGTATTAATAGTTGATTATCAAATGAATTACATGTTATTATTTACATAACTATAATAAATATTAATTGTATACATTCATTAAATGAATACAAATAAAAAAGAAAATATTAATGTAATTAATAACGATAATTCATGACAATAATAATCATTACAAGTTGTTGAAGATAATAACAATAATAATAATAATAATAATAATATCTGTATTAATAGTTGATTATCAAAAGGATTACATTTTATTATTTACATAACAATATATATATTATTTATATATATATAAATACGTTAATTGAATAAAAATAAAAAAGGAAATATTAATGTAATAATAATTAATGACAATAATCATTATTACTATTTGTTGATGTTGAAGATAATAATAATAGTTATATAGTTTTAATTATCAAAAGAATTACATTTTATTATTTACATAACATAATAGATATTAATTGTATATATTCATTAAATGAATAAAAAGGAAATATTAATGTAAATAATAACAATAATTCATGACAATAATAATAATCATTATTACTAGTTGCTGATGTTGAAGATAATAATAGTTATATTAATAGTAGATTATTAATAGAATTACATTTTATTATTTGCATAACATATAATAAATATGAATTGTATACATTCATTAATTGAATAAATATAAAAAGGAAATATTAATGTAATTAATAACAATAATTCATGATAATAACACTCGTTATTACTAGATGTTGACATTGAAAATAACAACAATAATAATATAATTATATAAATATTATTATTATTAATAGTTGTGTTGTTGATTTGATTATAAATTAATAACAAATTATTTACATAACATATAATATTAATACATTAAATGAATAAAATAAAAATAAAATATTGATGTTATTAATAATATTAATATTAGTTTTATTCATAACCATTACTAGTTGTTGATGCTGAAGATAAAAAATAATATTAATATTATCTTCAATATCAATTAATAAATTATGTAAACATGTTATTGTACATAAAATATAATGAACACATTTCAAAAAAGGTTTGTAAATTAATGTAATTCATAAAAATAATTAGTCTTGTTGATGATGGTAATATGAGGCTAATAATGTCTTATAAAAATACAATTATTGTGGTTGTTTTAATTGTCATTTTCACAGGATGAAGGTTTTAGTTTTGTCGTCATTCAGCTGTTGATCCTATATGTATATAATATGAATTATTACAAATGCAAATAAATGCAAAAATCTCACTGGTTTTGTTTCACAAGCAGCGTCACGCGAAAGTCATCATTGCCAATAGGTGGCAGTGTAATGCAATAAATACATTTGATTATTTTAAGTAGCCTACTGTACTAGAGTCTCAAAGACTAAATGCACAACACAAACACACACCTCACTGAGACATGAATATGTGAGATAAATAAGCCAAACTCAGACAGTAGGACATTAAAAACACTTTTGGCACTCTAATAACCTACAGCCGTGAACTACCATATTGAGGCATTCGCTCCAGATAATGTTTTGTTTGTTCTTTTGACAAATGGTGATCAGTGAAGTCACAGGATGAGCGAGCAAACAAAAGCGCTATTATACCAGAAGGAAACCCAGATTTATTTGGGGAAGAAATCACCCTTTCTCCCCAGAAGCACAAAGCAAGAGATATCAGACCTGCACAATATTCAAACACTACCAAGTGCACTTCACAGTCGGTTTTATTCATTTAAAAAAAAAAAAAGCATGAACAACAATGGAAGTAAAACAAAGAAAAACCTTCAGGATGTGTACCAAAACCAAACTCCAGCACCATTAGAAACGCTTAATACTGCTTAAAACGCATAGATAACAATATAAAAGCAAAATAAACATGAATAAGGATGAAACTGCAATTTTCAAATGCAATAATACACACAGGAATACGTTCTTCAAGTACACAAGAAATCAAAAGGTGAAAGATATAAAACATAGAAGGAGAAGAGAGAAACATCACATCATGAATACCAAATGCAATTTAACACTTTCTTACAGACGAACTGCGAGCGTAAACTGTTGCCATGTATTTATCATAAAGGCTAAAGTGGGCATGGTTATGGTTTAGATGTGTGCTGGAGCTGGACCCCGTCCCGCCGCCTGTTGAGCGTTGACCTTCTGAGAGTGCCAGCGTGTCTCCTTGTACACAAACCAGGCGTTCCCAACCCATATGAGAAGATTCAAGTAACCAAACACCTGAAAATCAAGTCTGTAGTTATTTATAAAACACATATGTAATTAAATGCTTAAATGCATGCTGATCGTGTACAATTAATTGCAATGAATCCCAATGAATAAAGTCCTGTGCTCTCAATAAGGCATATGCAACATTAAATGCATTGCAAATACTGTCTTACACAAGCTTTTCCACAGTTATTAAAATTGAATGTACATTTATAACACTATTCTTACCTTGGCATTAAATGACAGGAAGCTAGTTAACACTGCTGACCGAGTGCTTCTAACAACAGCTGAAGGAGTGAAAGATAATTTGACATCTTTCTCTCTTTTGACCAATGTAATCAATTTTTTTTACTCTCTTTTGGAAATGCTATAGTGAATTTTTTATTCCTTTGCTATTGTGTCAAATTGGTATGGAAGCTTGTTTTTGCCATGGAATAAAAGATTTAAAAGATAATTGCAACTTTTTATCTCACAATTCTGACTATATAAACTCCCAATTGCGAGAAAAAGTCAGAATCGTGAGAAAAAAATCAGAATTGCAAGAAAAAAAGTCAGAATTACGATATATAAACTTGCAATTGAGAGAAAAAAGTCAGAATTGTGAGAAAAAATAGCAGAATTGCAAGGAAAAGTCATAATTGCAAGAAAAATGTCATAATTGCAATATATAAACTTGCAATTGCAAGAAAAAAAGTCAGAATTGTGATATAAAATCAGAATTGCGAGAAAAAAAGTCAGAATTGTGATATATAAACTTGCAATTGCAAGAAAAAAGTCAAAATTGTGATATAAAATCAGAATTGCAAGAAAAAAAGTCAGAATTGCAAGAAAAAAGTCAAAATTGTGATATATAAACTTGCAATTGCAAGAAAAAAAGTCAGAATTGCAAGAAAAAAGTCAAAATTGTGATATAAAATCAGAATTGCGAGAAAAAAAGTCAGAATTGTGATATATAAACTTGCAATTGCAAGAAAAAAGTCAAAATTGCAAGAAAAAAGTCATAATTGCGATATATAAACTTGCAATTGGAGGAAAAAAGTCAAAATTGTAAGATATAAAATCACAATTGCGAGAAAAAGTCAGAATCGTGAGAAAAAAATCAGAATTGCGAGAAAAAATTGCGAATTGCAAATTGCGATATATAAACTTGCAATTGCAAGAAAAAATTCGCAATTGCAAGAAAAAAGTCAAAATTGCAAGAAAAAAGTCATAATTGCGATATATAAACATGCAATTGGAGGAAAAAAGTCAAAATTGTAAGATATAAAATCACAATTGCGAGAAAAAGTCAGAATCGTGAGAAAAAAAATCAGAATTGCGAGAAAAAATTGCGAATTGCAAATTGCGATATATAAACTTGCAATTGCAAGAAAAAAGTCAGAATTGTGAGAAAAAAATAGCAGAATTGCAAAGAAAAGTCATAATTGCAAGAAAAATGTCATAATTGTGATATATAAACTTGCAATTGCAAGAAAAAAGTCAAAATTGCAAGAAAAAAAGTCATAATTGTGATATATAAACTTGCAATTGCAAGAAAAAAGTCAGAATTGTGAGAAAAAATAGCAGAATTGCAAAGAAAAGTCATAATTGCAAGAAAAATGTCATAATTGTGATATATAAACTTGCAATTGCAAGAAAAAAGTCAAAATTGCAAGAAAAAAGTAAAATTGTGAGATAAAATCGCAGTTGTGAGAAAAAAGTCATAACTGCAAGTAAAAAGTCATAATTGCAATATATAAACTTTCAATCGGAGGAAAAAAGTCAAAATTGTGAGATAAAATCGCAATTGCAAGAAAAATAGTCCGAATTAAAGTCACCATGAAATCAAAACTGACCACTCTTATATTTATGGAATATTGCAGCATTTATATTAAATGATTAATCCGAGCACATCATTATTTATTTTTTAATTCATGTTCCTCGTAATCTTGAATCGGAATAACTTCCTCTCCCTCTTGCAGCATCTCTTCTCTTCTCTGATGATGAGGGCGGGGCATCCTGTCACTCACATGAGATCAGCCAATAGCAAACCACAACCATCCAATCAACTCCCCACAGATAAAATCAAGCCCCGCCCTACATTTGTTCTTGTTTGAGAAGCTGCAATATGTGTCACAATAGAGAAGAAAAGACTATCGTTTCAACTTCCGTTTCATGTCACTAAAATTCTAACTCATGAAAAATGTCTTGTAAAGTGGGTGTGGTTTTAAAACCTATTGTACTGCTGATTGGTCAGTGTATTTTGTGTCTTACCACAGATATATTGAGCGATCGCATGCTAGCATACTCAGTGACTTCACATTTGACACCTCCGTCCGTACAGAGCGCCAGAGTCGAGTCAATGCCAGCCGTACCGGTGGCGTCCTTCACCGTCTGCAGGCCGCGCGCCCACGCCGACGAGCACACCAGCCACAGGAACGCAAACGCCGCGGTTAGTACAAAATCCTAGCAGACAAACCCACAGAAATATTATATATACTGACAGAATTTTTTATTTTTGGGTGAACTATCCCTGCAAAAAAAAAAAAAAAAATGAGGCACACAATCAATCAGAATCAAGGATGGGAACTATCCATTTTATAAAAATGCATGTTGCATGTAAACTTCAAGTTCATCTGCCAGTTGCATACTCACAAACATAGGGCCGAAGTCTGAGTCTCGGTACACATGCATGTAGCCCAGATAGACCAGCAGAGCCACCATAGAATAGAGGAAGGCCAAGACGGCCACGGCCACAAAAAACTCCACCGAGGACGAGGAGTCTCCGACCAGATGGGTTTCAGCAACTGTGCGGTTGCACAGAGTGGTGTTGTTCTCCACCAGCCGCTCCTGGTTCAACCTTCGCAAACCAACATACGTGAACACAGAGAAAACAGGAAGATGTGAGGAATGAATTGTTTATAGTTTCTATTAATATTTTAAACTAGGTCTTATTTTTATATTTTCAGTTTTTATTTTAATATTTTTTCTTGTAATTGTGTTTTTGTCAATTTATATTAGTGTTTGAGTTTTTCTTTAATATTACTATTTAGGTTTATTTACTGATCCACCAATAGCAAACCACAATCAATTCCCCAAGAACAAAATCAAGCCCCGCCCTACATTTGTTCTTGTTTGCGAAGCCGTTTCACTCGTCTATACGGCACAATAGGGAAGAACAGAGTATCGTTTCAACTTCCGTTTCATGTCACTATAATTCTAACCCATTATTTGGGTTTATTTTATTTCAGATTTAATTTTTGTTTAGTTCTAATATTTGTATTTTATTTTATAGAGTTTATATTAGTCGGGCCAAACCTGAATGAGTGTTTTATTGCAGAAACTTAATTAGAATTTTAGCCGAATTTTTAGTAGAGATGCACCGATATATCAGCCAATAATCGGTATCAACCGATAAAAGCAGATTTTCACACTATCGGTTATCGTCTGATAGTTTAAAAACAGCCGATATTCAGGGCTGATATATCCTGTCAATCAAAAGAAATGCTCTAAATTTGTGCTTTGTGTAAAGAAAATGCTAAGATGATCAATATTAATAGTAATTATATGAAGTAATAACATTCAGAAAGTTAAGAAATATTCATTTAATCTTCAGAATTTAGTTAACGTGTTAATATTAATTTGTTTATGTGCATTGTTATCGGAATCAGCAGATATCACTCCGAATAATCAGTATCGATGGAGAAATTTAGTATCGGTGCATCTCTAATTTTTAGTAATTGTGTTATGTTTATGTCATTTTTATTCGTTTTTTATTATTATTACTATTTAGGTTTATTTTTTATTTCAGTTTTAGATTAGTTTCAGTTAGTTGCCAATATAACTTTTTTTTCATGTAATATTTATATTTTATTTCACCTTTATTTCAATTAACAAAAATGTTTTTAATAGTTTTAGTTTTGTTTAATAATAATAACTCTGGAAAGAGTTTTTATTAGTCGGGTTAAATTTTTGTGTTATGTGTATTATTTAAAATATTACTATTTAGGTTTATCTTTATTTCAGTTTTAGTTTTAGTTTAGTTTAGTTTCAGTTAGTTGCAACTTTTCTAATTTTCATATAGTTTACTTTTTTTTTTTTTTTTTTTTTTTTTTTTCATATAATATTTGTATTTTATTTTAGCTTATTTCAATGATCAAAAATGGTTTAATAGTTTTAGGTAAAAAATAACCCTGAAATGAGTTTAAATAAGTTGGGCCAATGTCAAAACTTCATTTAAAGTTTAGTAACTGTGTCATTTTTATTAGATTTGTATATATATATATATATATATATATATATATATATATATATATATATATATATATATATATATATATATATATAGTGCTGTCAAATTGATTAATCACGATTAATCGATTTGACAGCACTAAATATATATATTAGAGATGCACCGATATATCGGCCAATTATCGGCCGATAAAAGCAAATTTTCAGATTATCGGCTATCGTCCAGTCTGATGTTCAATATTAATAATAATTATATGAACTACTAACATTTAGAAAGTTAATAAATATTAATTTAATCTTCAGAATTTAGTTGTGTGTTAATATTAATTTTGGTAATGTGTTTGTTTATAACTGATGCAGTTACTCTGAAAAAAGTTGATGAAATGGAATAAAGTTCAAAATATAATATTAAAAATATAATAATAATTATTAATAATAAAGAAATTATCATTCATTTAAAAGAAGGTATAAAAGGCAGAACCGCCAAATTATCGGTATCATTATTGGCAGATATCACTCTGAATAATCGGTATCAGTGGAGAGATTTAATATCGGTGCAGCTCTAATATATATATATATATATATATAGGTTTATTGCCATTTCAGTTTTAGTTTCAGTTTAGTTTTTGTTAGTTGCCAAGACAACAATTATTTTAGCTTTATTTCAATTTACAGAAATGTTCTAATAGTTTTAGTTAATAATAATAACCATGAACAGAGTTTCTATTAGTCGGGCCAAACCTGAAGGGGTAGGTGAAAGTGGCACTGAGTGTTTCATTCCCACTTCCGTCACAGAAGATGGAAACCACATTTCTGCCAGTATATCCTCCACAGGTCCCAAACGCGAGCACAGCAGTGAGCTGGAGAAAGCAAGAGAGATATGAATGAAACACCATCTTCAGTTTCCTACACGCACAAACCTGAAGATGTTACCAAGAAATAAACTCTCTTCTCTGCCCATGTTCATGAATCATCTGACATCCTAATCTGATCTTGTGCTCAGTTTTAACCTTTGATTCCCTCCGGGATTGTGTTTAACCCTTGCTAAGCTAAATGAAGACCTGCCAAAGTCCAGCTCATTTTCCAACACCAGATGTTTCTTTTCGCTGCATGATACATCCTGTTTGCCAGCTCATTCTCAAGAAGCATTTTAAACAAAACAGAGAAACTTTTCATCTGTTTTTCTTTCAGATTTATGCTTTAAAGACAGCAACAGCTGAGTCAGTAACTCCATTCTCCCTGCCAATATCAAATTCATTTGAGGGAATAAAGAAGGGAGGAACTTCTTGTAAGTAGGTGGCTAAAGAAAACTAAAAACATGCTGAGTTGCTGGTGTAGGGAATGAGGGAATGTGCATTTTATGGGAAAAAAATATATGCAGTGGAGCCCTAAGAGACCACTAGTGAAAATGCTTCCATTTTGCATATATATATATATATATATATATATATATACACATGTACACATATTTTATAATTTCTTAGTATGCACTTGAGCATGCATAGACAAACCCACGTCTTTTCTAGGTTTAACGGGGAAAAAATCCCGGATTATTTAAATTATATATATAATGCACCCCACATGGGTATTATTCACCAATAATTCGTGTGCAAAAGTTATATATAACATGTTTTTCGTTAAGTGCAAAACCTACAAGTATAAGTAAAGCAGTTGGGCTAAATGTTAAAGTTGGTTTATGTAGATGGATGAACATGAACTTTAACTGTAGTTTGCATGGAAGAATGCATTCGTGTAAATGCGTTTTAAGGCCTTTGCCCTCCGCAAGAAGTTAAAGCTTGAAAACGATTTTCTTACTCACCCACTCCACGACTTTAACAAAACCCAGAGGCTCTTTAACAGGGGTCAAATTTAATCTGAATCCCGTCTGCATCTTTTTCCGACGACCCAGATATCCTCCAGGAAGAAAAAAGGAAGGGGTTTGGATCTTGCTGTCTCAAGTTTTCATTAAAAAAAAAAAAAGAGAGCTAGGTTTGACAGAGTGACGTGGTTGTGTGGTAAGTGATGCTGCTCCTCCTCCGCGAGAGTAAATCCAGATGAAAAGAGAAACAGACTTATTTTTGTAGAGCGGATTGATTTTAGCAGGGCATTCAGTAATAGATTTGATTATTGTGTATCTGACGTGTGTATCCAATATACGTCATCACGAGGTGAAATATATAGTTTCTTCTCTCGGTTTTTGATGCGCGTGTCAAATAATCCAGCGAACAATATTTCAGTCATATGATTCCGAGAGACGCTCGAGAAGGATTCTCGACATTCCTGCGCTCCGTTATAAACTCTCAAGTCTCTTAAAGGAACAGTTCACCCCAAAATTAAACTTGGCATTTGAATAACTTTCTTCAGGGTGCAAATTATGGCGGTCTGTATGCGTATATGTGTTACTGCCCGGCCAAAAACAAACAAACAAACAAACAAAAAGTCTCTTTTTGGACTTAAATAGGCAAATGCTTAAAGGATTAGTTCACTTTCAAATAAACTTTTCCTGATAATTTACTCACCCCCATGCCAAGATGTCTTTCTTTCTTCAGTCGAAAAGAAATGAAGGTTTTTGATGAAAACATTCCAGGATTATTCTCCTTATAGTGGACTTCAATGGGCACCAAATGGTTAAAAGTCAAAATTACAGTTTCAGTGCAGCTTCAAAGTGCTTTAAACGATACCAGACGAGGAATAAGGGTCTTATCCATAGGCTGTAAAAAAAGATGGACGATGCGACGCCGCTTCCTTCCATTGTAATGAACTGAAGCCAAAACGGACGCCGATGGGCGCTAACACGTTACGCAAAAACGTCAAAAAAAAAAGTTTGGAGCCTGGGCATGCGCAGAAAGACTCATCAGTGGAGCCGGAGGTGGAGTCGCGATATCAAACTTCCGCCCAGACAATTGCGTCATCATTGATGTATTTTAAATAGGCTATATAAATTATACACAATTTAAAATTCTACCTATAAAATAATAGGCTATTCTGTTTCTAAAGCAATAATATTTTTGAAACAGCAAATTCAGTAGATAAACTCAATATAATATGCCACTAGAAACAACTCTAAAATGTCAGAAACGGTCCTGCCATTTTAAATCAAGTTAAACTAACGTTACAGGAGGTCGAATGCTGTAATTAGAGTAGGCTATCATTAGTTTTATCCTGCTAATTATTATTTTATACCCATAAAAATAATTATGTAACTGCCAGATAACGATCACCTGTCTTTTTTTCCGTCATGGCTAACATTAGGCATGTTATCTTAACTAATAACATTAATTAGCTTATAACGGCCACAATTAACGTTACAGAGAAAAGCTCAGATATCCGTCAGATCCTGTCGGTCAGTTAGTACAGTTTACTGCTGAACAGCTTGTTTTGTCGGTGTGAAATAACACAGAAATCGATAATTAATAGTAATGTATTTTCAATCTCCCCTCGAAGCCCCGACAGTCCTCAGAGAAGCTGTCAATCAACTGTGAATCACGACGACACGCCCCGTTTCTATAGCACCAAATTGCTAGCTAAAATCAAGCTTATCACAAAAATGATCAATTGAATATAAATCAGCGTGATAACAACTACCTCAAATGACCAAAACCATCTTTTGGAAAATTTTATTTGAAGCATAATTTATTTTTATGTTTTCATTTAAGTCTCATTCGTCTGCATTGAGAGGGCAGGGTTTATGACCTGTACTGCATCCAGCCACCAGGGGGCGATCAAAGAGCCCATACCTTCACTTTTCAGGACATATGAGGCACACCCGGTCTTATCTAGTGAAACGATCTGCCATTTCCGAAAAAAATACAACTGTATATGCTTTATAAACGCAAAATATCGCCTTGCATTTGCTTCCGCTTTCTTCAAAAAGCTTACACTGAATGTTCTACGCCTTCCATATTCTACTTACGGAACGAACGCGGCACCAGTTCCATTTTTTCCGTAAGTAGAATAGGGAAGGCGTAGGACATACAGCGTACGCTTTTTGAAGAAAGCGGAAGCACGTGCAAGGCGATATTTTGTGTTTATAAAGCATATACAGTTGCATTTTTTTTCGTTTAAAGCACTTTGAAGCTGCACTGAAACTGTCATTTTGACCTTCAACCGTTTGGTGCCCATTGAAGTCCACTATAAGGAGAATAATCCTGGAATGTTTTCATCAAAAACCTTCATTTCTTTTCAAATGAAGAAAGAAAGACATGAACATCTTGGATGACATGGAGGTGAGTAAATTTCTTTGAAAGTGAACTAATCCTTTAAGAGTCTATGTTGATTATTATATTTCTAGCACGTTATACTATGTTTGGCAACAGTTCTTCTGACCCTATGGAGTGTGTAGCTTTTGATGTCTTAAACGATCATGTAGGAAGACTTATCATGGCCATATTCTTGCATTGTCAATACAAGATCTTGACCGCCCTCATAACAAAGCAACGACTTCTACACATAATTTTAATACCATTTAGCACTATGTTGATTTAAGATGCTATAAAATCATGCCAGAATAAAAAATATATACATTTATTACATTTTAAGATATTTTAATCACAAATGAAATGGCTGTATTGGCCTTTGGATGGTTAAAATACATTTATATGTAGCAGAATATAATTAAAACCTTTTGGATTCAATAAAAGTGATCTAGTTGTACACACTTAGGATGTCATATCTTTGTTTTTTATTATTATTAAGGCTTTTGGACAGAAAAAATGACCCGTCAGGTCATATATATCTACAGCTGAGACTCTTTCATTTCAGTATCGGGATCATAACAAAACAAGTCCTAAATAAATATTGTTAAACACTTATATTTCTATACATAAGCATAGTTATTATACTTCTAATATTTATAATACTTTAATATTTCTTTAAAAAACCTGTATTTATTATAGATTATTTACATGTAAATAACAAAAGGATGTTATTATATAGAAAATAGGGCACTATATGTGTTGTGGAAAGAATGGCTGCTATCAAATATGACCAGTTAATACATTTTATATATGTGTTGCCCACTGCATCGAGAAAAATACAAATCAAAGCTGAATCGGTATGATATTGCTTTTTATTTAAACTTCCACACTAATGTTCCTTAACACAGTTTTAAACTCATAATCAAAATGAAGTGATTTGATTACTAGATTGAAGGCTAGTGCATCGAGAAACAGTTTACTGTCCTTACAGCAGCTATAAAAGGGAATGGTTTCATCTTGTTCTCTATTCCATAAAAAAGGAAAAGAAATAATAACATTTCAGCAAAAAGGATGGACTGTTGTTGTTGTTTTTTTCAATATGCTGTCAAAACGGCATTGGCCATGTTTGTTTAAAATATCAGAAGAGGTTGAAAGAAAAAGGGAGACCCAACATATACATAAAAACATCAATGAAATTATAATTAGCATTGTCAACCAAGTGTACAATGTACACACACACACACAAACACACGCTTATCAACACATGTGCCGGAGAATGACTGAGCGACAGTCTTCTACAGAACGTAACAGATCAGCGAATTTCCTGTTGGTACAAAATGGGCATTAGACAAAAATAAGAACATTTCTCTATTTGAACTAATAAGAAGCCAGCTCTCTCAAAATAAAAACATGCCAATATATACAAGAGAGGAGGCAGTTTGGCCACATTATTCTGACTATGGATATTTACTATGGTAACTCTAGCGGTATTTAAAAAATAATGATTCTGGAGTTTGAAACATTAAGTATACAAAATAGTAAAACCAAACTCTTCTAAAATGATTCCCGCTGTATAATAAAACTTGGGTTTTCAAATAAAGCTGTAGTGAATATTTAAAAAAAGATGTTTTTTTGTTTTTTTGTCACCTTAAATATATCAGGTTTACATTGTATATCATAATGGAGCATTTAAAATGTTGGCAAAATCGGGATAATGAATAAAGGGAAGGATCTATTATGTCTGGTTGAAAAACATGTCAACATCATCAAAAGAGAGGAATAAGAATTTATATTTTGCATGAAGAAAATTAATCCTACTTTTAGGACAGTTATGATTAGGAGGGGAAAAAAGTATATTTAAAATATTTAATATACAGTATTTATACATCATGGTAGTATGTGGTGCATTTAATTTATGCTGATTTAAATAAATTAAAAAAAAAATTTACATGGCAAACTTAAAAAATACTGCATTACAGTAACAACATTTAACATTTTCAGTGTTAATAATGAGAACGATTAATGAGAATCATGCAGAAGCTTGTTTCTGCCGTGAAATAAAAAATAATTGCGACTTTTTATCTCCTAATTCTGACCTTTTTCTCACAATTGCGAGTTTATATCTCATAATTCTGAGGGTAAAAAAAAGTCAGAATTGCGTGAAAAACGAATTGCAAGAAAAAAGTCAGAATGGCATGATATAAACTCAGAATTGCGAGATATAAACTAAATTCTGAGAAAAAAGTCAAAATTGTGAGTTTATATCACACAATTCTGACTTTATAACTCACAAATACGAGTTTAAATCTCGCAATTCTGAGAAAAAAAGTCAGTATTGTGTGATAAAAACTTGCAATTGTGAGAAAAAAGTCAGAATTGCGACTAGATCTCAATTCTGACTTTATAACTCACAAATACGAGTTTAAATCATGCAATTCTGACTTTATTAGATGCAATTGCGAGAAAAGTCAGAATTGGGACTATATTTCAGTTCTTACTTTGTATCTCGCAATTCTGACTTTATAAGATGCAACTGAGTTTAAATCTCGCAATTCTGAGAAAAAAAAACAGTCAGTATTGTGTGATAAGAACTTGCAATTGCGAGAAAAAATTCTGAATTGCGTCTATATCTCAATTCTGACTTTATATCTTGCAATTCTGAATTTATAACTCGCAAATGTGAGTTTATATCATGCAATTCTGACTTTATTAGATGCAATTGAGTTTATATCTCGCAATTCTGAGAAAAAAGTCAGAATTGTGAAATTAAAAGTCGCAGTTACCTTTTTTATTTAGTGGTGGAAACAAACTCCCATAGAATCACTACTGAGAGTTACAGTAAAATCAAAAAATTTTGTGGTAAAATGTGCTGAAATATCATGAAAATAAAGCTTCCATTTTCTTTATGCAAAATGAAGTTTCTCATTCAGTCCTTTAGATTTCAGGGCGAACCTAAACATGCTCTTGCGAGTTTCACCTTTCAGATGAAAGCAGAAATGACAAACACAAAGCCAACAAAAGAGAATGAACGTTTCCCCCTAGTTCAGTCGTCTCCTTTGCATAAAGGAATAGATTAATCCTCTGATAAAGTGAAAACCCTACACACAACATTCACATTCAACAAACACCGAACGATTACCTTTCAGTCCTACAGTCAAGCAAAGCGAAATCTTCTCGCGGTATACGCACAAATATACGTCTCCATTCCTGCAAAGACGTGTGATCAATAGCACGCTTGGTCAAATACACAGTTACATGTTTTAAATAGCATGATAATTGCTCTCATCCGTCATTAGAAAGAGACATTGAAGCATAGTGGAGTCAGTAGACAGAAACAGAGATCAGTTCTGTACACTGAACTGAAGGTGGGGTGTCCTCACGTCTGTCAGCGGCGTGGGGTCGGAACGCAGGTCCTCTCGGGTGGATGTGGGGTGGTGGAGAGAGAGGACTGATGGAGGAGGAGATTGACGATCTCAGAGCAGCAGATCCTCCAGTTCGCTCTCTTTCAGCTTGGCATTGTCTCTGACCTCATCGAAGGTGTACGTCTTTACAATCTTCCCGTTCCTGAACACAGTGTGCAGCAAGTCCTGCGAGGAGACAAAAGGAAACTGAGCTGGTTGCCAATTGATGATATGCAATCATGCGAATGGATTCATATTTTTCCTCTCTTTAGTCTCAAGTAGAGCTGCATGAATAATCGTTAAAAGATCGCGATCTACATTCAAACAGAGATCTTGGGTGATTAAAATGTGATGATATTTCTCATTGTGTTGAAAAGCTGTCTCACGATTTTGCCATGATGGAGTGTGAGGGTGAAATTAAGATATGCCACCACTACGTTTACATTACACTGTCGTTTTGCTTTTTATAGAAATAAAAAACATTTAATTCAATTGGATAATGGTTGCTTCAATCCCATCCAGCTCATCCAACATGAGCTGCAGAGCCGTACAGTGCAGCAGATCACATGACGAGAATAAGTGACGAGATGACTGACAAGACCATGGCAGAGCCTAAAAGCATCTGATAAATGTCTTATCTTGTAGAATGCATGCTCAGCACCACCACTCCTTATTCACAGAGTATGCACGATCGTGAAAGTAAAACGCAAGCGTGCATTCAAATGCTATTTCAATACCACGCATTTTAAAAGCGGCTCCCTGATGCATGGAAATATCTCCCAATATGAAAGCGATCTTAGGCTGGGCTGTGTAGTTGTAAGCATCTTTCAGCTCTGTATCGTGCTTGAAGAAAAATTAGATCTCTTTTTGCACTTTGAATATTGAGGGAGTACTTTGATTATGATTGCACTTATTGTTTGCACTTAAGACTAAGACTCTGTTATTCCTTTTTATTTAAACTGTTTTTTTTTTCTATGATCAGTTTGTGAAAAGGACTTCAGTTAGAAGGTCAAAAGTTGTAGAAGCTCATAAATCATGTATCATTACAAGATGATTAGTTCAAATGCACCTGCAGACTACTTTTCTAGTCATGCATTTTGTCATTGAGGATTTTTTAAAAATACTGTGTAAAAATCTCATCTCGTCACACCCCATCATCCAGTAATGAAGCAAGTGAAGTCTTTATAAATGAGTCATTAAATGATTTCAAACTGACTGATTAAAAACATTTTTAAATAGACTGTAGCATTTAACATTTTGTCAGAACCTCAACTAAATTACATGTTATTTTGTTTAGTTCAGAATCATGATCTCTATTTTGAACAAAAATGTGCAGAACTCTAGTATCAAGTCAAATGCATGATTTACGTTGAAGGGACGTACCTCTCCATACTCCTCCAGATCACCCTTCCCCTCTTCCAGAGTAACAAAATCTCCACTTGCCGTCCTGTGAAGAGAAAGCCGACCCTTCTTTGACCTTTTGTTAGGGTCTGCAACAGGATCTTTGAAGACGTTTACCTGTAATTAACAACATCTTATTAATAATAAATTCTACATTTTATGAATAATGCATACTATATACAAGGCCAGATATATTTCTGTTTCTATAAAAAATGACTAGTAATATCAATTTTCTGATGTCATTAAAAATTAAAAAAAAAAAATTGTATTGACTGTTCACATTAATACCACAAAATTAAAGGTCCCGTTTTTCGTGGTTTTTTGAAGCTTTGATTGTGTTTATAGTGTGCAATATAACATGTGTTCATGTTTCGCGTGTAAAAAAACCACAGTATTTTTCACATAATTTACTTATCTGTATACCGCTGTTTCATAAAAACGGGCTGATGACTTCCTTGTTCTATGAAGTCCCTCCTTCAGAAATACGTAACGAGTTCTGATTGTGCCAGCGGTTCCTGTGTTGTGATTCGACAGCAGTTTAGCGCATCTTGCCCGGAAAGGTCACGCCCCTTACCATAACGTGGAGATGCACGCGCTCAGTGTTATTGTAAACATGTCTTTAATTTTACCCTATCAATTTGAGCCGGAATCAGACCCGGTGATTGGACTGCGGGATGAAAATAACAGGCGACAAACACACTCTACAAACGCAACTCTTGTGTATTCCTGTGGGCGGAGGTTAGTCAAAAAACTGTTTTTAGTGACGTCATTAAAGAAGGAAGTAGAGGGATGTAGTCCAAACTGGCCGTTCGATGTAGGCGACTTCTGTTAAATAAAATATCTCGCTTGGCATTGAACTTTGAGCTTTAAAATTTTACAGATTTTATTTATACTCTAACAACAACATTACACACTAACTAAAGTTTGAAACATGGGATCATGAAGAACGGGACCTTTAATGTTTAGGTCTCCAAATACCATGCATTTCAATTTAAATCCATAAAATTAAAGATGAAGCATGCAATTACAGTGACACCAGAGTCACCAAATGCAATTAGTCAGCACTTACGCCCAGTCCGTTCGTCACCACATAACTGCACTTAAAAGAGCAGTTGAGCAGATCTCGGGTCAGTTTCTGCAGCAAAGCTCCACCTGAGCCAAACGCAATGTTTTCGATGCTCCATCTGTGCTGTTTCATGCCCTCTACAATCTGTATAAAACAATCAAATGGGTAAAGAATGAGCCTAAACTCACCAAGAGCTCATATAAGTCTGACATGTGTTGGACATACACACCTCCTGTAAAGTATTGATGTCCACACCGTCACCCTGAATGACTCTGATGTAGGGCGGAAGCACTCTATAGCCTTTAGAGTTCTCAGTCGGATGAAATTTCTTTCCTAAAATCTCTAGGACCTGGAAAATAAGACATAATGATAACGACTTTATGTGGACAAAAATCCTGTATATTCAAAATAGGATGCTGGTTGCACGACACATTGATAAATATATAGGTACACATGGAAAACTGTGCGTGAATGTCTACCTTTAGCACTGTGTCTAGAGGGTTTCCTGAATCTGGTCGGACCACCAGCGGGGCGTCTGCGCTCCTCATCTCGATCAGACTCCTCAGATCTTCCCCCCAGATCTTCTCACAGGCGTTGTAGATGTCGTAGCTGTCGCTGACGATAGACACGGGGACAGAGGGGAACTGCTTGATGATGTGTTCAAAAGCATCCTTCTCATGGTCCTTTCCCCAGGCAGTGATTGTGCTGCAACACAAAGACACAAGTCAGTGAGATCAGGGAACAGGAAAGAGTTATGAAAAACATGATTTATTATACTGATATTATTAGTATAAAATATTGCAATTCTATAACAATGCAATATACAACTCCTAAAACATGAAGTACTGATTTTTAGTTTACAACTACCACTAGGTGGCAGCATTGACCACATATATCAAGACTCATTTCAAAAGCACTAGTGAAACAAAGTGCAAAGTTCCTCTGATTCATTTTACTTTTACACCACAAATTGCTGTGAGTGTGAGGAAATAAGGGGGATGATTCAGCATTAACTAACCAGAATGCATTGCACCTTATTTTGCAATGTGGAAGTTTCCTTCCATGTGTGATATGTCCAATTCATCAGCCATTATAGGTAAATAGCTAGAAAAATGTGCCAGTTTGCAATATCAAGCAGCATGTTTTTTTGTACAGCTAAAATAACTGGAACTGTTGACTTGTACCTGATCTTACATTAAAAACAAGGGGAATACATATACTTCACTCACTACACACTTAAAGGAAACCCTACAGGCTGTAATTTAAATGAATAGTTCACAGTTTTTGAGTGAACCATCCCTTTAAGCTGTGTAGTTTACTATCATCAAGCTCTTAGAGTCGTTCCACCTGTGTTCTGCAGCTGGTACTGAGAAACCAGGAACCGGGTCTTTGGTGCCGTAGTACTTCTTGATAACGCAGATCCCGGCCACAGTGTCCGTTCCTTTGAAGTTTACCAAGTGTGCAGATGCGCCGATACCAGCCGTCTGAAAATGAGACATGAGTGTAAATGCATAGCTAGTACAGAAATTAAACCATCAAGAGAAAATTATAGGGTGGAGGATGTTTGATATGTACTGTATGTTATGAATATGAGCAAGGCGATACTTCTGACTTGGATTGAGTCTCATCTTAGACATCCCAACTATGTACTAACCCAATTAATCTGGGATCAATGTGGTACTTAAATCAGATTTGTGAGGTTTGCTTAAAAGTAAACAGAGCTTTTAGCACTTGAAGTGAAGTGTATCAACACCTCTTGAGATGAAACCCCTCTGTAGCCGAAGTCATGCAGTTTATATTCCAGTCCCTCCAGGCTTCCTGACGTTTCCATGAGATATTTGGCCAGAATCTTCTTCTGTTCTCGTGAGTTGGTTGCGACGGTGATGGGATACCAGGACTGAACCAGGATAGTCTGTTGAGGAGACAAACGCATCATTTCAACAGTTTATTAGCATTCTGTATAAGGAGTGTAGTGTGTTTTTAGTTTGTGAAACTTTTCTTGCAGCTGTTGTTGAATCCAGTTTTATGAGGTGTTTGAACACAGATGTGTGTTCAAAGAGTGTGTAAACAACCAGCCTATAATGGTAAAAATCCACCCACTCTTTTTTATAATCCCCATAAATCAGAATCATAAATTAAATGCAAATGAGCTGCTGCTCCCGGCCCCCTTTTCCAGAAGAGGACGGAGCATTCCTGAATTTTTTTTTTTTGCATGAGATTCTTCAGCTTTGTTGTTGTTGAGCTCCACCCTCTTCTGGAAAGGGGGCGGGGAGCAGCAGCTCATTTGCATTTAAAGGGACACACACAAAAACGACGTGTTTTTGCTCACACCCAAATAGAGGCAAATTTGACAAGCTATAATAAATGATCTGTGGGATATTTTTTTTAACTAAAAGTTCACAAACACATTCTGGGGACACCAGAGACTTATATTACATCTTGTGGAAAGGGTAATTATAGACAATGCAGCTTCTGTATTGTCACTAGGCATGTGACGGTATCAAATTTTCATGTTGCGATTAATTGCTGAAGCTTTTATCACGGTATTGAAATAAGTTGCAAAAAAAAGTGTTGTCATAGTATAACAGGTTTAAGAACTCTTTTTGTAATAAAAATAACTCTGAATGTTTAAATAAAATAATACAATACACAAAGAAATACAAAGTCAAATTTTCAAATACATTAAAGTGCAAATTAATTGGGCTATAAAGAACAACAGGTAACACTTTACAGTAAGGTCTCATTATTTAATGCATTAACTAAGATTGAGCAACAGTTACATTTGTTAATTAATCATTTTTGTTAATGTTAGTTAAGATACACAACTGATCATTGTTAGTTTTATCTCAGGTCCAATAAATAAGTTATTTTGATTTTAGTAATGTTATTAAACGGTAACTAAGAAATCAACCAAGAATAATTAATGCTTTATTGTATTCTTTATTATCAGTTTGGTAATAATGAATCAACTTGCTAACTAATGAAGCCGTATGTCTTTAAGTTTTACTGAACAATAACAAATAATCAGAACATTTCTAATCATTAGGGCATGTTGTAGTCCAGATTAAAATATATGTCTGAGGCATTTTAAAAACTTCACCAGTGCAGTTGCTTTGTTTATGGGGTTTCCGTGGTAACCGCTGCATTCTGCTGTTCCATTAGCGCCCTCTGCTGTCAGAGAGTGAACGCGCACTTTCATTCAGCGCATCTCCTTCACTCCTTCCGCCATGTGCTTCTCGTGCACATTGGGCTTGTTTACATCTGAGCGTGTGTTCTTTTGGCGCAGAATACAGCGGTGTTGTGCATTTTATACGGTTGATGGGGAAAGTATTCTTAAATGCATTATAAAAATTTTAATAATTGCTAATAAATTATTATTTACGGTATTTTGAAATGCCCACGATAACAATATCGTGCATATTCATTATCGCGATATATCGCATTACCGAATTTCGGCACAAGTCTAATTGTCACATGTGAAAGTTGCACATTTTTTTGAACTCAAAAGCAAAGCTAATGCTGATGTAGTCAACTGGAACCTGAATCCAAAAACAACCTAACGACCCGCTTCATGCCACCAGAGTGCTTGGGAAGTGTCACCAAGTCAACACAGAGGGTTTGCTGGACTCATACGAGGGGATGCCCGGCAGAAATGCTTTGTTTAAGACCAGCCGGTCAAGTCAATATTATCATACTGCACACATATCCTGATAAGCCCTGGCGCTCTCTGGACACAAGAACATTTCGGTGTCCCAATCACATGAACTCGATTCAACTCATGTGAAATGAGATTCTTGGACATTGATTATAAATGCAGTCATTAGAGTTCATTTGTCCCAAACCATCTGAATCTGCTGCAAAACCCCACAATCCTCATTTGATAGATCAAACAACTAGGCTTGCTTTGTTACATATTAATTCTATAAATCGTGAGTTAGTTCATACATTTACAGCGAAATGGTGCTAAATTGCTTTGTACCTGGATGTACACCCAAAACCAGGAAAGGACAAGTAAGTTTCCATCATTTTCCGATTAAGTTAAAGATTTGGAGCGATGTAAACAGTGGCTGCGGGCCATCAAACACCCGAAGTTTGGAGATGACACCGTTATAGAAAACCTAAAAAAACGCAGAATATGTAGTCTCCATTTCAAGCACGAGGACTACGAACCAAATATCCTTGCAATGAAGAGAACCATTCTGAAGGACACCGCGATCGATATTCACTTTCCCAGAGGACGAACAGCCTGGGCATCTGGTACTAAGCGTATTCGCCTAGAGGTAAGACTCGCTGATACTAGACTGATAACACAGTAGCCTATATGTAGTGTTGTAGGTAGCAGTAAAACTGCAAACTTAGCAAAGTAACGTTAGATAGACAATTAAATATAAGTTGCATATAAGTTGACTGTTATCAAAGTAAAGCCACTGTTCTGTAAAACTGAGTTAAGTTAGTCTATTTATCTATTTATGCTAACGTTACCACAAAAGCCTGTTGCTGTATTGGTCAAGATGACTGCAGAGACCGATAAATTTGCGAGATGAACCACTGATGTAGTGCAGACAAAATAAAGTTAATTACTGTAAGCTTAAAAATATAATTGACACCCACTTTTGATAAAATCTTTGATCTATGTCCGTGAGTAACCTCAAAAGCGCATATGTATGGGCGTGGTGAAAAAATGCGGAACTACCTGCTATTACTGGCTGTAGTTTTAAGCCTCTGGCCAAAAAAGCCTCCGATGACGCAAAATGACGATTTTTGCGTCATCGGAGGCTTTTTTACAGAATAAAAATGCATAAATCTCTCATCTCGGGCTGATATGAAGGGGGAAAGCACGGTAATTCGAAAATACTAGTGGTATTCTACTAATACAAAGCTTAATGCTAAATCCTGAAGTAACCCTTTAACATGCAAACTATTTTACTTCAATAGTATGATGTATTCAATGAGAACATAGGGAAATGTAGGGCGGGACTTGATTTTATCCATCAGGAACTGATTGGATCATGACAAGTGGGCATTCTGTTCTACAATAGAGCACTTATTTTCTTAAAACAATGCCTAAATAGCTATTGGGCTAACATTATTCAACAGCTCACACAACCTAATAAAGTGGTCAATTAAAAATAAAGTCCTTTCTGAGTGAGAATAACAAGGGGAAAAATGCACTGATGAACTGCGCACAATAAGAAACATCAGGACAAAAAAGAAGGAAAATCTGAACCACCCCTATTGTATTGTAAAATAATAATAATAATAATATTTTATTTTACAGAATACAGTAAAAATACTATACTAATATTTCAGGCTTAATATCTTTGCTTTCAAACGTTAATCCACAGAGCTTTAATTTTGGTGGAAAGCCACAGGAAATCCTTAAGGCTTCTCTCTTTTTTTATTTATAAACCATTCTCATTAGAAATTTGGAAAAATGGTTGACCATGTGGCGTTTTTAAATGCACATTATGAGTGGTCCAAACTCACAGCAGCTCGCCAGACTACATATTCATAAAATTAAATTTCAACCTTTGCAATTTCATAATCATTGATAATTACCCGGCAACACTGATTTTTACTCAGATTTGGCATGCATTACAAAGCGAAATGGGGTCAAATCTGATTTCACATTGACTTAAAATGATATATCTGCAAGCTAGCGCGGTGAATACCAAATTCATCTGACTGATGGTTATCAAAGCGATCCAAATAGCTTTCTTGCATTAATCAGGTCCAATGATCTGTGTGTTTTCTGCATCTTCAGAGAGTACTTAATGTCATTAACTCTTGAGTCATGGATCAACACAGCCAAAATCTGGCTTTGTGCAGAGATGTGCATCTTTACAAATGATGTGAATGTTTGCAACTATAATGCAATATGTCAATATTTTCTCCACTCTTACGGCACAAGACCGCTGGAATCGGGGTGAAGGTTTAAGGGAAGGTTATACTAAATATTTTAATTATCAGTATAATGTCGCCTTGCGAGTCTGAAAAGTCTCCAAACAGTTCAGTTATTTGTAAGCATCAGTGCCTTCCCATGGTCATCATAAAGGAAGCAGACATGTGTTTACAATCTCCTGAATTCACTGGAGAATAGATATGTGGTGACAGTATGTTCTGAGAGCCAAGGGCACACAGACACCAACACACACACAGAGTCTAAATTTACCATCTACACATGACATGTTTGCCATACATTCAAAGCCATATGTAAAAGGAAACCGACCCCTTATTCAATTAAAGCTGATTTGAATATACAAACACTCGAAGTGGAGATGTAAAGGAAAAACAAGTGACCTTTTTCTCGGTTACAGGTATAGTATATCATGATGACTGTCTGGGTGGAGCTGGACGTCAGCATGACTCAGCATGTTTGATGCTAAATCCTAATGAGAAGTTTAGGAGACGTGACATGTCGCTGTTTACACGTTCTGTTACAGGAAGTTTGACAGAAATAGTCCGATCAGTCATTTGGAAAACGCTTTAGTCATTACAGTGAAAAACGTAAACTATGTCCTACAAGCCCAATTATATATAATTCCTCTGAATTATGAACCAAAAGAGGATCACACTGCCAAATCGGACACCCTACTGTTTACTCCACAAGTGATTCATGAAATCTGTCTGTTCTGTGGGTAATATACAGTGCCAAATGAATTATGAATCATATTTTGGATTCTGAAAGTGCCATATTTTGGACAAATCAAAATACAGATCAGTTTTTATTCTAAATAAGAATGCAAATAAATAGTTAAGATTGAAATGCAATTTCAAGGCTGGCATTTAAATGGATTCTGGGGATTCAATGGATTATTAATTAATAATCTTCAGGAGATTCCCATTTCAATATGTAAAGCGCTTTGAGTGCCCAGAAAAGCGCTATATACACTCAAAAGTTTACATATCCCTTGCAGAATATGCAAAAATGTTAATTATTTTAACAAAATAAGAAGGATCATGAAAATTGCATATTATTTTTTATTTAGTACTGTCCTGAATAAAGTATTTCACATAACAGATGTTTGCATGAAGTCCACAAGACAAAAAAAAATAGCTGAATTTATAAAAATGACCCAGTTCAAAAGTTTAAATACCCTTGATTCTTAATAATGTGTGTGGTTACTGGATTTTCTACGACTGTTTTTTGTTTTGTGATGGTTGTTCATGAGTCCCTTGTTTGTCCTGAGCAGCAGTGTTAATTTTGACAGCAAATTAGTTTTAGTCATATTTTAGTCATCAGAAATTGTTTTAGTTTTAGTCTAGTTTTAGTCGACTAAAATCTAATTTAGTTAAACTGTAATGCATTAAGTAAGCATTTCTCTAACAATACACAGATGCAATACACTGATATACATCTGATATTCTCCAAACTGTTTATATTCACTAAAGACAACCAAAGCGGACAGTTTTTGACCGTTCAAGTGCAAAAAGACACGAAAGAGCTCAATTCAGTGCTTTTCAGGGATTGACACACTTATCATTGAGGTACTATTTTAGTTTTTGTTAAAAATAAATTTGATTAGATTTGATTTTTAGTTTTTCTGCTTTCATTGTAATTTTAGTTAAAAGTTTTAGAAATTTTTTGTGTTTATGTCTTTTAAACATCTATGCAGTTTTTTATTTCGGTTTTAGTTACTTTAGTACATCAGGTTAAGCCAAAGCTTGGAATCTAGATGAAATAAAATAAGTTCATATTTTTTATTTATTTATTTTTTATTTCAGTTAACATTTAGTTAAGATTTTGTATGGTTTTAGGTTTAACTATAAAAACCCTTATACTTGTAAAATATATTGAATAATGTGTCCAATAATGTTCTTAGTCTTTCCTTCCTGTGAAAGAAGATACAGTAGCTTACTATGAATTAAACAGAAATTAAATTAAATTAAATGCAGTTTATTGTGTAAACAAAATAACAATAATGACCAGGAAAAAATAATAATTATAAACCATCCTGAAATAAACCGTGACTCTTATTCTGAAATGTTTTTAAGTTCAAATGAAGGACATAAAATATGCATCCTTACATCTGTCTAAAACATACTTCCATATAAACAGCGTGTAGTAAACATTGTCGTAATTCATCAACATTAGCTTATAAGCAATCGCTTGGCATAAATGTGCGCTATTCATTAATTGCGAAGCAGTCTGAAGTGCTGCTGGACGAGCCACGTTTCCCGCGGTTAGATAAGCACATTACACTTCAAATGTGCGCATCTTCCACACATTACAGCAGTCCTGACTGGATATCTTCCCAAATCGTCCCTCTCTTTCATTTTTGTCTCATTTTTATTCGTTGATGAAAAATAGAGTAGATTTTAGTCATAGTTTTAGTCATTCAAAACGCATTTTTATTTAGTCATCGTCTCGTTTTCGTCCGTGAAAAAACGAAATTAACACTGCTGAGCAGTTAAACTGAGCTCTGTTCTTCAGAAAAATCCTCCAGGTCCTGCATAATATTTGATTTTCCAGCATCTTCTGCATATTTGAACCTTTTCCAGCAGTGACTGTATGATTTTGAGATCCATCTTTTCACACTGAGGACAACTGAGGGACTCAAACACAACTATTAAAAAAGGTTCAAACATTTACTGATGCTCCAGAAGGAAACACAATGCATGTAAACTTTTTGAATTGGATGAACAGGATAAATGATACTTTTTTTCTCTTCTGGTAAACATGCAAGAATCTTCTGTTGCTTCCAAAGGGCAGTACTAAATGAAAAAAGTATGATCTTTAAACAAATCAAGAAAAACTTGCACATCATCTCCTTGTTCAAAAGTTTTCTTAATGCATCGTGTCTCCTTCTGGAGTATCAGTGAATGTTTGAACCTTTTTTAATAGTTGTGTTTGAGTCACTCAGTGTGAAAAGATGGATCTCAAAATCATACAGTCACTGCTGTATTATTATTATTACTGCTATTATTATTATTATTATTATTATAAAAAATATTATTATAAAAATTCTGTTGGCCTAGTAGTTTCATAAATTTCAAACCTCAAAAATATGATAAATAATAATTGATTTCTAATCTACAGATAATCCTACCTTGGTGACATTTTAATTGTCAGGATTAAACAACATTTGTCACAAAAATATAAATGTTTAGGCTTGCTATAGGTATAAAATTACATGTACATGATTAACAAAAATGTAACAATGTGTAACGATGCAGTACTGGCCTTAAATGGACCTAATATTGGTCCCAGACCATTATAACTAGAAAAGCATGGCATCAATGCAATAGCTTTGTGTTCCAATGGGAGCTAAAACCCATATACTGACAAAAAAAAAAAAATTATATATACCTAGAATGCAAAGTAAGTATGTTTGAATAAAAGCATTAGATGAATATAAGTGTAAGGCTCAATTTAGGGTCATGACTCACCTCAACCCAGTTAGTGAGCCAGTAGCACTCCGGATCGGTGCTTTCTACGGTGAACAGCACATTCCCACGCGGGATAACGCTTCCCTCCGGCACAGCCTTGATCTCGATGGGCAGGTGACCGTTGTATTTCTGCAGTGATATCACATAAGAGATGTTACTGAACATTCGGCACAGACAGAAAAGTCAGAGAGACGAGTTTCTCCGTACCTCCAAAATGTAATTCCATCCCTTTTCGTTGAACACATCATCCTGAAAGTGTTCCCGGTAGACTTCCTTTGCTTCCTGAATCTTCGCTGGGGTCACAACCTGTCCTGTGAAAGCGCAAAAGGAGAGGGGACAACTGTGAAACTGGAGTAATACACACCACAAGGAAGCGGAGGAATAATACAGGAATAAAAAGGGTGGGTGGCGTGTGTGCCTGTTTGTACGTGTATAATTGCACACTTTCCTACATCCTTGCGTTATTGCATTAAGGGAAACTTCCATGCTCACAGTGCAGCTTTGTCTTACCAGTATCGTGTACAAACTGTCTTAAAGTCACAGTATCCTTAAAAATAAAACTGCAGCACTACTTGTGTTTTTAGACATTTTAAAGCACTCATTTAGCAGATGCTCTGACTTACAAATGTGAACTAGATTAACACTACCTAAGAAAAGCAGTGCTTGCAAGGTTAACATTTTAGGCAAGGTTGTTTGTTTATGTGGGAGTACCCGATTGTTATTTGTCATGCATCTCACCAAATGAGGATCTGCCTTTGTGTTGAAAAGACAATCCTAAGTTATCAACTGTCTCTGCAACCTGTGTCTGAGCTAAGATTGAGAAACAAGAACATGTGAAACTTGACTGTCACCATGTTTACATGTGCACCAATATATTGTTGTTTTATTATGTTTATATGCGCTTTACTTTCGTTTTATGTTTATTTTATTTTTAAAGTTATGCTTAACGTTCACCGGTTCCAGCCTTCTTCTTTCCTAAACACAAACATTGTTTGTGACTATATCCAATATTTTTATTTCCAAACCTCTTCACTCCTGTTTACATGCAATTTTCATTATTTTGGTAATTCGCCAAAAAGTATGAACTCACTTACAGTAGGCATGTTACTGGCCACTGTTTTAATCTACTTGCATCAAATGCAAAACACATTTCTATGGACGTATTGGATATTTTTCGGCGCAATGCCGCTGCGAGTTGTGTTGACAAGTTCAGAGTGGATGGAAAACTTCAGAATAATGTCATGGAGTTCATTCATGAAGTTGTGTAAACAACACACGGCATCCGTGTACGTCCAAGCACATGCACTCTTTGGTCAGGGGCTTTTCACATGTCGCGTCTAAAAATTTAAACTTTCACATTGTTGAAACCACACAAGTAAATAACGCATGAGGAAATATCGCTTCTAAATAACGAACTTGAGCGCGCAAAAGACGTGACATGCGAACGGCCCCTAATAATGCGATTAAGGTGCTTACATGCCTGTTTATTGCAACTAAAATTGCTATATGCCACATTTTTTAATGAGCTTAATCACATTAGTTTGATTGAAGTATTGTGTTTACATGAGATAAAGTTTAATTTCAATATTATAACCACATTATGATTGTGCATGTAAATACACTCACTGTAGTAGACTTTATACACAGTGTATTTTTATGTGCATGTTTTATTAATGCATGTTAGCTTATACTGGAACCTTTTTTGGCGATATAACGTTTGTGAATAAATCAAAAAATTCAAAACGTTTGATACCTCTTGTTTTTAACTTAGAATTTTTGACTATTTTTGCATACAAAATTACTCAAAATGTCTGTAATTTAAGTATGGAAATACTATGATGACATCATTGCTTTCTTAAAAGGTGCTAAAGAGGATCTTTTCGTCGACTGAGAAACCAAAGACTGTTACTGTGATCGCGTAAACGATTGGCTGATGTTTTTAAGGCCCTACCTCGTGCACAGATGATGTATATTAATATTATTCCTTTTCAGTGCACCTAATAAATAGTCTTTTATCCGTTAGTAAAGACAGTTTCAAGTAATATTGCAAAAATGTATAAAACAAAACATCCTCTTTAGCACCTTTAAGTATCAAGTTTACAAAATGAGCTGCAAAACAAATGCCGAGGGTTAGAAATTCAGAACAAATTGTAAAAGTTCAAGCATAAACAACTGATGAAAGGAAGACAGCAATGGATGTAGAAGAAGTGCAACTTCAGCATTTATTATTGTACTAAAAATGCAGAATCCAGACTGAAGCTGCGAACCAGACTGTATCGGGCAGCTGTCTTTTGTGGGTTAAAGAGCAGATGTTCTATTGTCTCGTTTCACTAAAGCCTTCAACCCAGAGCACCATGAAATCCTTTATAGTGTAAAAATAGACAAAATTCCTTTATAAATGTGGCACATTTGATCGGCATGCAAGAACAACAACCTCAAACCAGACTGCTATTTTCTTAGACTATAACTCTACCATCAAGTTCAGTCATTTAGCACTGGCTCCATCACGAGAAAGTCATTTTTTTTTTCTGTTGGAACAATCAGTGTTATTATTTTTCAGCCTGCTTATGAGCAGAATGAAGCAAACTGACTGTATGACTGAGTTTGGATGGCCGACTGCATTCTTGAGCGTTAACAACCCAAAAAAATTACCAACGGGCTGTATTTGCCATTTAAAAGTTAATCCAACGTACCTTTTAAGTATTTGTTGAGAATGTACTGAAGCCCATAGAAGACCGTCTTGTCGTATTTGACTTTTCTGTGCTTGGTAGGGTCTGTCTTCTTCTCGCGGCACTCGAAGTAAGAATACACCTTACTAGTGTTGGGTGGGTACTGTTTATAATGCGTGACCTGCAAGAAAGAATAATGAATATTTAATATTCGATTCATAAACTGAGTTCATAAAAAGCGAGATCCAAACAACAAAACTCCGCTGGCACTGCTCTGTTGAATTTGCAAATATGGTAATGGATGTCAACAACCCTGTGTCAACACCATTTCTTGTAATTCAGACTGCTGTTGGGTTTGATTTTAGCTCGTCTGCCAGACCTCCAGCACCATATTACACACATTATTAGACAGACATCACTATTATTGTTTATACTTACCCTAAGCATTAAACGTTGGCATGTAGCTCATCCAACACCGTTTACACTACAGACAAGAATGATACCTCAAATTGAGCAGTTTACCAAAAAGAGCTGGGCTTATGTTCGATATTTTTGTCTGTTACGATATCACTTTGTCAGATTATGCTCAGATACTCCTAAATTCTTGTTGTGTCGTGGACAAGAACCATGTCAGACAACATGTTGTTTCTCGACCAATCATCACTTCCCATCTTTAACGACGTGAAAAAAATGATTGTGAAATATAGTGAATAGGGCTGGGACAATAAATCGAAGCATCTCGAATCGAGAAATAATTCTGGATCATTTTCCAAATGTATCGCGATTCTCTCTCGAATCGATTCTGAGCTTAGTTTTAAACAGCAGAGGGCACTGCGTGCTTTAGAAACAGCCGTACTCTGCTTGCTTCCAATTCCTTACACACATCACTTGATCCTTCTATAAAATAATCATTCATAAAGTTCAAAAAGGTTCAAGCAAATTACAAGCGTGTTTGCAGTAGGCTGTTTACATTAAAGGTCCCGTTCTTCGTGATCCCATGTTTCAAACTTTAGTTAGTGTGTAATGTTGTTGTTAGAGTATAAATAAAATCTGTAAAATTTTAAAGCTCAAAGTTCAATGCCAAGCGAGATATTTTATTTAACAGAAGTCGCCTACATCGAACGGCCAGTTTGGACTACATCCCTCTACTTCCTTCTTTAATGACGTCACTAAAACAGTTTTTTGACTAACCTCCGCCCACAGGAATACACAAGAGTTGCGTTTGTAGAGTGTGTTTGTCGCCATGTCGTCGAAACGCTGTTATTTTCATCCCGCAGTCCAATCACCGGGTCTGATTCCGGCTCAAATTGATAAGGTAAAATTAAAGACATGTTTACAATAACACTGAGCGCGTGCATCTCCACGTTATGGTAAGGGGCGTGACCTTTCCGGGCAAGATGCGCTAAACTGCTGTCGAATCACAACACAGGAACCGCTGGCACAATCAGAACTCGTTACGTATTTCTGAAGGAGGGACTTCATAGAACAAGGAAGTCATCAGCCCGTTTTTATGACAGTGGAAACAGCGGTATACAGATAAGTAAATTATGTGAAACATACTGTGTTTTTTTACACGCGAAACATGAACACATGTTATATTGCACACTATAAACACAATCAAAGCTTCAAAAAAACACGAAAAACGGGACCTTTAATATCACATCATAAAAGGTACATTCTCAGACTCACGAGCGCTCTTCTTTGTGAGCATTTGAGTGTGCGGTTAAAAACTAGCCTAAAACACCATCTGCTGTTTAAAACTAAGCTCAGAATTAATTCGAGAGAGAATCGTGATGCATTTGGAAAATCTCAGAATCAATCCACGAATCGCGATGCGTCGATTTATTGTCCCAGCCCTAAACTTAAAGCGGCGCAGACGCGGGGTCGGTTGTCATCCACTATACGAGATAAAATGATGGATTATTGCGTACCGACACCCATTGTAGTTTACAAAGGTCAAACTGATCGTGACTGATATTGTGTAGTCTGAGCCTGGCATTAGGGGTGTGCGATATCATGATTTTAGATTGTGAACGTGTCCACGATCTGCCTTTGAAGTGCACTTTCTATCAGCGCCAATTCTGGCGCCCTGTCCCAAAATACCGCACAACGCGACGTACATTCACATCAAATGTTTAGCAACGCAGCGGCAGTTCTACTCTTTTCTTTGCATGCGTTTTAAATACTTGGCAGTTAAATTTTTTATTCGCACTCTGCTCTGGCATAAGCTTTTCTGAGCGGGTACACCCGAAGCGCCCACGCAGGTTCACACAGCAGCAGAATACGGTTGTCAATCCTATTTGAGTCCTTAATACGGTTGCGTTCACACACAGTTCAGTTATTTACAGGAGTGACAACAGCATTATCGGAAAACCGCGCTGTGTGAACGTAACTGGACTGGACAACTAGTTGTCTGTCACGTCATACAGTGTAGGGCCCTATAATTTCCGCGATAACGGAATCACGGAATCCATTCATAAAAACGGAATTTACTATATAACGCGGAATGTCACGGAATTTGTACAATTTTTGATGAATGAATTAAAAGCAGGTCAGTACACTTAAATTAAATCGCGATATAGACTAGTGTTTGTGAATATTAAACCGCAAAAAGACTATTTAAACATGAATCCTGCATGCCTGTGTGCCTCTGAAATGAATGATGCAGCAGTGCAGTTTCATTTACCTCACACTGCCTCACACACACTCGCGCGGGGGCGCACGCACACTAAAGCACACGCGACGCTCACGGTGTTTTTGTCCTCTGTCGTCTCATGAATTCATCTCCAGAGCTGCTCTGAAAGTCACTTCATCAGCATTTAACCGCTTCATTTGAGAAAACTACCGTCAGAGAAACTCAAAGCTCTAGGCAAACCGTCAAAATAAAAGTTAGATTTAACTTGACAGAAACATATTGCTGTTGTACAGTAGAATTTAGATAAATTAATTTAACAATAAATTATTAAAATATATTTTTAAACAATAATCTCAGTGTTTCTTCCATGTTTTAATTTTAACAGTAAAGCTCTGTTGTGCAGCACATTGTTTGACAAAAAAAAGTTTAATTTCATGATTAAAAGATCAATTAAATGGTATGCGTTCATTTGATTGCCAGAAAAAAATTAAATAAGCAACAGAACTTCTGAAAAAAAAAAAAAAAAACATAAAAATATATTTTTTAATTAATAAATATTGTTGTTTTTAAGAATTCAATTAATTAGACATGCTTTTTGATTATTAAAATGGAAATAAACCATTAAAATGGAATCCAGAAAACAGAATTTGGTAAAAATAAAATTTGAGGGGAAAGAATAAAATGTTTATCATAGGGCCATAAAAAAATGTATTTTTTTTGTTAAACTTTTATTAAATTAATCAATTAAATCAATTAATTAGACATGCTTTTTGATTACTAAAATTTAATTTAACCATTAAAATGGAGTCAAAAAATAAATAAAAGGGAAAAAACGGAATCCAGAAAAATTAAAACGGAATTTGGGAAAAAATAAAACGGAATTTGGGAAAAAATAAAACTGATTTCATAGGGCCCTAACAGTGCGAGAGAGACGCACTAAACACGTGTCTACCATGTGTTGCGAGTTTTCATGTGTGGTTTCGGTAACTTACAGCAATGGAGATATGAGCTGTGTGTCATCTGAAAGTTTTAGATCCAGTCAATGTTCTCCACTGGAGCTGCTCCTGTCAGTTTTGTGTTGTAAACGCAAAACAAATGCTCAGCTCTCCACCCAACGCAGCTGTCGGTTAATAAGATTTGACAGATGCGGCTCGATTGGACTCTTGTCTATCAAAGTGTAAGCTGCTGTTTGAACAGGACATTTCGACACTCAAACCTGTAAATAAATGTGGTTGTCAATCCCAAAAACTGACAGTGTGACCGTATAGCCGATGGCTATAGTTGTCCAATAACCGACTAATTGATTCGGTTTTTTTTTTGTTTGTTTGTTTTAGCAGTGATGCCTTTAAAGTGATAAATTGGGTAGCGGAATCTCTTTTGGAGCATTTTAGCAGGATGATGGCATGTTTTTGTGAGCTGTTAAATTCTCTCAAATCATTATCTTTAATCTCTGATATTTGCTTTAAAAGACTCAAACTGTGCAAACTATAACCTGCAATATTTGTTATCTAACTCTTGAATGTGGAGTGCAAATCATTCTGCTCTTTTTTGAGCCATTTGTGCAATAAAAGGCTGTAGTTATGTAGGCTATTTATTTGTTGAATATCTGTCAGCATAGAAACATCCTCGCAACAACCCACAACAGAATCATGGTGGTGTTTTGCACGTTTTCTTCAGAAAGATTAAAAAATCCAGTTTGCCCTCTTGCTCTTCAAAGAGTTGTGATATAAATACATCCTATGCCGAGAACGTGACTACAGTTACACAAGATATCAAACAGACAACCTACTTAGATCCCTTCTGATATTTTGTGCATGCTGACCTTTCCCTGGCAGTTTTTGGCTGATCTACTGTGTACAGGCCAGCCTGGGAAAGGTTACACACTCATGGTTATGCCTTACAGCCACAATGGTTGTTCCCTCGCACTCCGAGAGTGAACTTCAGGCAGCTTTTTCTTCCAAAGGGCAAGAAGTCCTGGTCTAGAAGCCCTCTCCTTTCTGGAATAGACCGTTCATGTGAACAGCTGCATGCGGTCCAGGCATGCGCAACAACTGGCTGTGTGCACGGATGACATGGCAATGCCACAGAGCAGGCTTCAGATCAAGAAAAAAGGCCACAGATTCAGCCCGGGAGGTTTTATAAGCAGCTATTTTAAGGTGTGGCAAACTGAAGTGAAAGTGAAAGATTGTAAACAAGTTGTAAAACTGAACAATCCAGATCTGATCTGATGTTCCACAGTGGACCAATTAGTCAATAATGGCCTTTAATCTCCTAGACAACACAAACATTATGACTGTTTGACTGACCGTAATTTATTTTCGATTTCGATTTTGGCTTCAAATGATTATGAAAACACAATAATCGAGATAAAATGATTAATGTGCCACATTCTGTTCCTTTCCTTTAAAGCGGTATGCTTTTAGCCATCTTTAATGTCCAACTCACTCAAATCAAGTAACGTGACTGTCGTAAAATGTGGTCTATGATATTAAAAAGAGTTATTAAACTCACGCTTTTCCCCAGGCGGCTATTTAGGCTAAATATACAGAGAAGCAAAGTTGGGCTTCAGATACGTGCCTAAACGCTAAGAAAAATCGGGCAAGTATTAGGGCTGGGACAATAAATCGATGCATCGTGAATCGAAAAATGATTCTGGATCGATTCTGAGATTTTCCGAATGCATCGCGATTCTCTCTCGAATCGATTCTGAGCTTAGTTTTTAACAGCAAATGGCACTGCATGCTTTAGAAACAGCCGTACTCTGTTTGCTTCCAATTCTTTACACACACCACTTGATCCTTCTTTAAATTATCACTCATAAAGTTCGAAAAGGTTGAAGTAAATTACAAGGGTGTTTGCAGTGGGCTGTTTACATTAATCTAGCGTCATAAAAGCATTCTGAGGTGCAAGTATACTCTCAGACTCAACCGAATGCACAAGCGCTCTTCTTCTTGAGCATTAGAGCATGTGGTTAAAAACTTGCTTAAAGCACCATCTGCTGTTAAAAAACTAAGATCAAAATTGCGATGCATTCAGAAAATCTCAGAATTGATATGCGAATCGAGATGAATTGATTTATTGTCACATCCCTAGCAAGTATTGTCATAAACACAGCCAGCTATGTCTCAAGTGGATGCATGTCAGTATATTGGATCCGTGCATTCGATCTTAAAGTGACAGCAGCCTAATATATCTGCTGCCGTCTGTGTCATTAATGTTAATTTAACAACAAAAGACAAAGATAGCATTACAAACTTTGATGTGAACATACCGATTACATCACTTGCCCACCACGGCACCGCCCTCCACCGCCCTCCACCGTCATTTTGATTTTTTTATAGCAATAAAAATCATTCAGTTCAGTTAGAGAACAGACACTACAGTTAAAAACTCAACGCGTCTGCAAACGAGAGTAGCGGCACAGATCAGCAGCAGGAGTCAACATGGTGTATGCCATGCTTATTCGTTTTGTTAATAAAAGTTCTTTGTATAATATAAGCGAGTTTGTCATTGCACGGTTTTGTTGTCGTGTTTTTCATTAAGAATAATAATGAACCCACCATTCAAGCAAATGCTGATAATTGGAACGAGATAGTAAAATGCATTCATAAGCGGTGGAAAAGAGGTGGAAAAGAGGGAATAACTCCAACATGTCCCCCCTGAGAAGGTATTAATACTGGTGTCGTCACACGCCGATTAACAAGTAGGAAAATATATATTAAAGAAGTATATATATATATATATATATATGATCACTGAACAATCCTGTGTGCTCTAGTACTCTGTACTATATGTTATGTATCCAACCATGAAATATTAACCACACCCCTTTTTCATTCCTGGTGTCATTTTTTCTTCCTTCTCACCACCTCTTGTTCTAAATGTCACTTGCTTCTACAGTTTCACCGTTTCTATCAGAGCCAAAACTGTGAATGGAGTGTAAACGTTTGACTTCAAGAGTAGCATCACAAGCTTAAAAGCAGAGCTCGTGGTCTGATTTAGTCCTGAAAGAGAACTGTATGGAAATCTACTCATTATCAAGAAGACACAGCAGTGTTGACTGAATAAATAAGGAACAGCCAGCTATTTTCCACACGTGATCTCTGACCCTCCAATGACCTCTGCAGGATCCTTAAGTAATGAAGCGTCCTTTAAAAGCCTAAATGAATGTGTCGTCAGTCTCAACGCAAAACACGAGAATCCTATTACATCCGCGGTGGGAGGATAAAAGGAAAACGCATCCACTCCCGTCCTCTAGCAGCACTAAGGAAAGAAAACACTGATTAAACATAGATGAGACCATATCCACAACATAACAGACGCAACAGCTGTCAATGACGCTTCCCTCAAGGACAGAGAGTGAAAAGTCAAAGACGCGAGGATGGCCACTCAGTCTAGAAAGTAAGACTTGCTTTCAACTAACATCAATAAAGATTCAAAGGTTATGAGATACTTCCTTCTTATCATTTCTAGAAACCAGATGATAAACACTGGTTGCCTCACATGATGATACAGCATCTTGAAACACTTGAAGTGTATTAACATAACATAAAATACTGTGCAACTGGTGAATGTGCATGATTATTATGCTTTTAAAATTTCAATTTAGTCGTTTAGTAAAACAAAAACGACTGTTAGTTCAGTCTTACTTTCAGTATATTACGTTTGTGGGCTGCCAACATTAATGCATAAACTGATATTATTCAAATATGTTTTACAACATTACATGATGTCTAGCGACATTTTCAAGTGAGATATAAAATACGAAACCTTTACAGTACTGTGCATTTGTAACCACTCCTGCTTTAAGCGGGACTCGAACCCGGGGCCGCTGGCATGGGTGTCGGGCCCTCTAACAAGGAGGCTAAAGACCTCAATCTCTAGCATCAGTCGCTAGAGCACCTCTTAAGATCAGGGGAGTGAGATTTACCAGCCAACGCCTGTTATATTAAAAACTGAAATGAATTTAGTCATTTTTATATATCATACATTTATAGAAAATAAGTTTTAAGTCATAAAAATCTATTTTAGTTTCAGTTTTAGTTTATGATATTAACACTTCTACAGTACATATAAGTGCTGAAGTATGCACTACACTAATAGTACATACTATATGTCATATTCTTTACATTAGAAATCAGCATTCATGTACAGTACAGTAGTATAAACATAACATACACAATATTTGATTTCCTATAACACATCTCATTGACAATAAATATAAGACGCTAATCTAACGTTTTGTAGAATTCAGAAATTCAGTAAATGTCACACATATCAAATCACACTATTACTAATAGATAAATACAGCTTTTGTAGAAGGTTAGTTGCACATCTAATCATTCAAATTCTTATAATAAACCGCGAAACATAATGAACTTAATGAACTTTATGTAGTTTCGTCAGATGCATCCATTTCCTGAGAAAGCAAATGCTTTCAGTTTTGCTTTTGAAAAAAGAAATCTCCCCTCAGGACCTACGCCTTTCGCCCTTAAGGTGTATTTTACACTCTTATCTGCTTATATCACGCTATTACTGACATAAACACTTATATTCTCCTTGGAGAAATAAAGATGCGGATGTACCTGTCGTCTCTCCTCACACACATTCGGCCTACCGACCTGACTGACACTGCCTCAACCGTTAACGGCCTGAAGGATGAAACCACCTTCATTTCCCTCATTTTCCTCTCAGTCACGGGTTCACCGGTGTGTAATACACCGGACCAGATTCGGTTTGGGATCTCTGCTCACCTTGTAGGAGTCAGTGGCTAACAAGATGTTGAAGTCCTCGGCGCCTGTGTGCTGCTCCATCTTCCCCTTGACGTGACTGGAGTCGCGCGCTGCTGCCTGTCAGTTCTGTTGTTCCCTCTCCGCCGCGCGGACTCTCAACCAACCCCCGTCGTTGAGGAGGGTGGATGACGGAATCAGAATGGGCGGGGCCGAATGGGGTGGACTGGCCAATCAGTGGATGAGAAGAACGAGACGTCATTGCAGGGGGCGAGGCGTCGTACTTACGGGAAAGTGAATGGGTGAAACAGAAAACGATTTATTAAATTATATTGATCATTTCTTTTAATTAGAAAGCCGTTAACTTTATATTTTGCTTTACTATTTACTATGATTGTCCTAAAATATAATTTATATATTATATAATTATTAATGAACCCTTTATTTCATTGTTAAAGTTTATTTACAACCTTTTTATTTACAAATGGTGCCTAAAATTAAATTTTAATAAAGAGATTTATGTATATTATGGAAGTGCTAATCATCATGATTGTATTTGCACAGAATTTTATTGGTGTAAGAATTTATTTTCAATAGACCAAGTGGAAGATAAAAAAAAATATTTCATTCTTTTAATTTAATTTAATTTTAATTTCTGTTTGAGATACGTCAGTGGGATATCTATCTAACAAGATATCTATGAAGCTATAAAGATTAGTTATAAACCTTATTATGAATTTTTTTAGTCAATAAAATGATTTATCAAGGTTTATGTGTTGGCATGGTCTGACCAATCTCTGGACGAGCTGACAATGACGTCAAGACAGAGCCCACCACCTCAAACTCAGCCAATCACATGGCTGTTAAAGCCGCTGTCTGATTGGCTGAGAGGAAGGCTCTGTTTATGACGTCTTTTGACTGCAGTTTCATATGACGGACAGAGGGGGAGCCAGAGGCGTCATTATATAGTAATATTACTAATATAATTTAAATACCCATTTACCTCAGAAAGAAATTTGTAAAATCTACAATTTGTTGATCCTTTTTTTTTAAACAAACATAAAGTAATAATAAATTTAGTAGATAATGTTCTGTTGAGTAACAGCAAGGAAATACTTATGACATGAAGTGTTATGTAATGATTTTGAAATCTTACAATGTCATGCTTATATGGCAAAATAGTTGCAGAGGTAACCAACCAACTTGATATATATATATATAAAACAATTGATTTAATTGTTTTAAGCATGTGGAACATGCATATAAAACTTATATAACATATTTATGCTATATGTGTGTGTGTGTGTGTGTGTGTGTGTGTGTGTGTGTGTGTATATATATATATATATATATATATATATATATATATATATATATACAGTACAGTCCAAAAGTTTGGAACCACTAAGATTTTTAATGTTTTTAAAAGAAGTTTTGTCTGCTCACCAAGGCTACATTTATTTAATTAAAAATACAGTAAAAAATATTGTGAAATATTATTACGATTTAAAATAACTGTGTACTATTTAAATATATTTGACAAAGTAATTTATTCCTGTGATGCAAAGCTGAATTTTCAGCATCGTTACTCCAGTCTTCAGTGTCACATGATCCTTCAGAAATCATTCTAATATGCTGATTTGCTGCTCAATAAACATTTATGATTATTTTCAATGTTGAAAACAGTTGTGTACTTTTTTTTTCAGGATTCCTTGATGAATAGAAAGTTCAAAAGAACAGCATTTATCAGAAATACAAAGCTTCTGTAGCATTATACACTACCGTTCAAAAGTTTGGGGTCAGTAAGAATTTTTATTTTTATTTTTTTGAAAAGAAATTAAAGAAATTAATACTTTTATTCAGCAAGGATGCATTAAATCAATCAAAAGTGGCAGTAAAGACATTTATAATGTTACAAAAGATTAGATTTCAGATAAACACTGTTCTTTTGAACTTTCTATTCATCAAATAATCCTGAAAAAAAATATTGTACACAAATATTTTACACATTAAATGTTTCTTGAGCAGCAGATCAGCATATTAGAATGATTTCTGAAGGATCATGTGACACTGAAGACTGGAGTAACGATGCTGAAAATTCAGCTTTGCATCACAGGAATAAATTACTTTGTGAAATATATTCAAATAGAAAATAGTTATTTTAAATTGTAATAATATTTCACAATATTACTGTTTTTTACTGTATTTTTAATTAAATAAATGTAGCCTTGGTGAGCAGACGAAACTTCTTTTAAAAATCTTAGTGGTTCCAAACTTTTGGACTGTACTGTATATATATAAAACATGCATGATAAAATAAAATGCTGTATTGAGGGAGGATAGTTACATATGTGTAGATGAGGTTTTAAAACACTTACAGTGTCAAATAAATTAAAATTATAAATGTGTTCCTGTCATCTAACACACCACTAGAGGACACCATTGCACAGTAAAATGGTCAAATGTTGCCATACAGGGTTAATGAAATGTCTAATATGGACAGAAACCTTTACTAGATCTTTAGATTTGCTTGCATCATTTTTTTGTTGAGTTGTTGACATGTAAACAACAAAAATAAATAGTCTAATAAGCAGTGCTTCGATACTTCAGTGATTGAACTCGATTTAAAATGCATTAAAACAACTTTTACATTTTAAATCCTCATCGTTATAAAATCTAAATCCCCTTTTGTCTATGCAAAACATATTTGCATTTTATAAAAAAACCCTAGATGTTATTCTAGAGGACAGAATGACCCGAAGTGTCAGTCAGGCCAATGGGAGCAGCAGCTGAAGCCGTGTGATCAGATGGAGAGAGGAGGGGAAACGCGCTTCTGTGACTGATCGAGTTTATTTTGCACTAATAACTGCTGCAATAAGAGCGGTTGAACTTGTATGTGGTCTGTACTGAGTTTTACTGCATCCATGTATAAGTATTTACTCGACCGCGTTCAGGGTCATCGGCTCTGCGTTTGCTGAACGGTGAGTTTTAATATTTTTCCGCTTATTTAAGGCAACCTTCCGGCAAAACCGTTACTTCTGAGCTGTCAGTGTTATGATTAGTTTGACTTATTATTTAGTGTAACAATGATGTTGCACCGTAGATAAATTACTTGTGTTTTTACTCTAAATATTATACTTTTCAGAGTGTTATTAAAGAAACTTCCGCGTTTGCGGTGTGTTTCTACAGCATGGAAATTTTCAAAGTTTCCTCTTGCAAATTGGCCAATGTAGGAAACAAATGGTTGGTTGCAATGAGTGACATTCGGTTTGCGTTATTCGTGAACTTTTCTGCTTTGCCAACTTTTGTTGTTTGGTTGTTTTTGAAGGGCTTAGCACATTTGTGCTTCCTGCTTTGGTGACTTCCTTTGCATATAGTGAACGATAACTCATATCAGATGGTAGATACTGTAACCCAGTAACAAGAATATATCTAAAGAAAACAAGGATATAAATAAAATGAAAACCTGTACTAAAGATTAAAAGCAACATTTGAAGCATGTATTTCACCTGCTATACAGCTAGAATAAATGCTGTTAAAGGGATAGTTCACCCAAAAATGAAAATTCTGTCATCATTTACTCACTCTAATGTTGTTCCAAACCTGAATTAATTTATTTCTTCTGTTGAACACAAAAGGAGATATATTTAAAGAATGTTTGTTGTTAACCAGACAGTTGATGATAGCCATTGACTTCCATAGTAGGAAAAACAATACTATGGAAATGGTTACCAACATTCTTTAAAATATCTTCTTTTGTGTTCAACAGAAGAAGAAAAAAACTTATACAGGTTTAGAACAACTTGAGGGTGAGTAAATGATGACAAAATTTTCACTTTGGGTGAACTATCCCTTTAAAGGATTAGGATGTCCATGTCTTTCTTTCTTCAGTTGAAAAGAAATTAATTTGATGAAAACATTCTAGGATTATTCTTCTTATAGTGGACTTCAATGGGCACCAAACGGTTGAAGGTCAAAATTACAGTTTCAGTGCAGCTTTAAAAGGCTTTAAACGATACCAGACGAGGAATAAGGGTCTTATCTAGCGGACATTTTCTTAAAAAATGTAAATGTATATGCGTTATATAAACAAATGATCGTCTTCCGAGTGCTTCCGCCAAAACCGCATTTTCGTATTCTTTAAAAAGCTTACGCCGTATGTCCTACGCCTTCCCTATTCTACTTACGGAACGAACACAGCGCCAGTTCTGTTTTTTTTTTTTTCCGTAAGTAGAATAGGGAAGGCGTAGGACATACAGCGTGAGCTTTTTAAAGAATACAGAAAGCGGAAGCACTTACAAAGGCGATAATTTGTGTTTATAAAGCATATACAGTTGTATTTTTTTTTTGAAAATGACCCAATCGTTTTGCTAGATAAGACCCTTATTCCTCGTTTGGTTTCGTTTAAAGCCACTTGAAGCTGCACTGAAACTGTAATTTTGACCTTCAACCATTTGGTGCCCATTGAAGTCCACTATAAGGAGAATAATCCTGGAATGTTTTCATCAAAAACCTTCATTTCTTTTCGACTGAAGAAAGAAAGACATGAACATCTTGGATGACATGGGGTGAGTAAATTATCAGGAAAATTTTATTTGAAAGTGGACTAATCCTTTAATGGAGTCCCATGAGTTTTTGAAGATCCAAAAAGTGCATCCATCCATCATAACAGTAATCCACATGACTCCAATGCCTTCTGAAGTGAAGCGGTGGGATTTTGTAAGAAAAATATCCATATTTATAACGTCTATTCTGACCTAAGCTTACGCTACGCATACGTCATATGTTGAGTCAGAGGTCACCCTCCGGACGTTGCCGGAAGCCAGTAATTATAGTTTATAAAGTTTTAAATATGGATATTTTATTTATTTCTTTGCTTCAGAAGGCATTTATTAATCATATGTATTACTTTTATGATGGATAGATGCGCTTTTTGGAGCTTCAAAAACTTGGGAACTATTCAATGCCATTACAAAGCTGGGAAGAGCCAGGATATTATTTAACATAACTCCGATTGTGTTTGGCTGAAAGAAGAAAGTCATATACACCTAGGATGGCTTGAGTAAATTATGGGATAATTTTAATTTTTGGCTGAACTATTCCTTTAAGCAGCCCTAGCCCTCTTTGTAAGAATATTGCTCTTTCTTTTACTAATTTAGCATTGGTTATGGAACAGCTAGCCAGTGATGATGAACCGCCAGTAGTTCGTAGAGAGGAAAACAAGAGGAGAAGAAGGAAGATGAAAGCTTTTACGTCAAACTCCGCTGTATCGATGGATCATATACCTGTTGAGTTTATACTTCCTACCACCAACAAAAACACCAAGACCCTAGACACTCTACAACTGGAAGTGACTGGAAATTGGACGGTAGAGCAGGTGAAGGTCCAACTTTGGCACAGAGCAGTGACCACTAAGGTATGCCCTGAGTTTTACCAAAAATACTCTCCAGACCACTGCATCCTGCTCTACCAGAAGAAGGGCAACTGGTATGAGATCTACGACAAGCAGCAGGTATTCCAAACCCTTGACTGTATCAGATATTGGAAAGCATTGAGAAAAGAGGTTGGGAAGATTCATCTGGTTGTAAGACCACAACCTACTGAGCATTCGCTTCAGTACCAACGGTTTCTGAACCACCTAATCGGATATGATGTTACAGATGTAAGCAACGTCCATGACGATGAACTGGAGTTCACACGAAGAAAGCTACTGACCCCTCGCAAAATCGAACTGTCTGATCGAGATCCCAAACTTTACTCGATGGATCCCTGGATGACTTCGAAGCCTCTCCCTGAGTACTTGCTCAGCAAAATAAGTAACAATCACATTCTGGTGGTGATACACAAGGACACAACAAGCCAGACCATTAAGGTGTCTATAGATGACACACCTGTTGGGGTTCTTCAGAGCTTCTTCACCAAGATCACTAACAAGAGAGCACTTTTAGGCATATCAGAAGATGTCAGTGTATCCGATTTTGTCTTGAGGGTTTGTGGACGAGAGGAATACCTATATGGCAACTGTGCCATCAAAGATTTCCACTGGATCAGACAGTGTCTTAAAAATGGTGAAGAGATCCATCTGGTTTTAGAGCATCCCCCAAACCCAGAGCAAGATGTGGTCCAAAAAGATGACTGGTCTCAGGTTGATGACTGCACCGGTGTCGCTGGTACTCACGAACAACTGACCATCACTGAGAAAGACCACGAGAAGGTGTTCACCATCTCCCTTTGGGACTGCAATCGTAAATTCAGGGTGAAGATCTTGGGGATTGACATACCAGTGCTACCGCGTAATTCCGAGTTGATTGTGTTTGTCGAGGCCAGTATTTTTCATGGACAACAGCTGCTGGCCCAAGAAAGGACAAACTCCAAACCCTTCACAGAGGAGGTGCTTTGGAACACCTGGTTGGAGTTCAACATAAAGATCAAGGACTTACCCAAAGGTGCCCGACTTAGCCTGCAGGTGTCGTGTGGAAAAGCGCAGACTCAAACATCCAAGGAAAACGAGTGCAAAAACAAGAGCCGCTTGCTCTACTATGTCAACCTGTTACTGGTGGACCACCGCTCCCTGCTCAGACAGGGGGAGTTCATCTTGCACATGTGGAAGATGCCCGAGAAGAATGAAGACAACAGCAGCGTTAATGCAGACAAACTTACGTCCGCAACCAACCCGGACAAGAACAGCTCCATGGCTGTTGCTATTCTCCTGGACAAGTACTGCTACCCTGTGGCTCTTCCCAAGAGCAAGGATTCTCCGGACTCGGAAATGGAAGGCGAGAGAGGGCAGAGAGAGATGCCCAATCATCTGCGCAAACAGTTCGAGCAGATTATTGCTACTGACCCCTTGCATCCACTCACCTCCGAAGATAAAGAATTGCTCTGGCACTTCCGGCAGGAGTGCATGAGGGATCCCAAAGCATATCCGAAGTTTCTTTCCTCCGTTAAGTGGGGCAAACAAGAGGCTGTGGCGATTACACACTGTCTTCTGGAGAGGAGCACCGTATGGGACCGAAGCATCCTTGATGTGGGTTTGGCTTTACAGTTACTGGACTGCCACTTCTCTGATGAAAATGTGCGCAGTATAGCCGTCCGGAAGTTGGAGACTCTGGGAGATGATGATGTCCTGCGGTACCTCCTGCAGCTTGTTCAGGTGAGCCTCGGGTGATGACTTGCAACATGTTATGGTTGGTTTTGCATAACTGCTCAGATATCTTAACTCAACATGAACAAAGAAACTTGAGCTGGCTATTAAAATCAGCAAGGGAATATTTACATAAAATTAACCACATAATGTTAACAGTATGGTATTTCATCTTTGTTGTTGATTATTTGTTTCATAGGCTGTAAAATTTGAACCGTACCATGACAGCGCGCTTGCCAGGTTCCTTCTCAAACGTGCACTTAGAGTAAGTCTGAACCTCATCCGTCTGCAGTTTTCAAAATGTTTTTTTTTTAGTTTAATTTGCCAACTCTTTACACTCCTTCGCAGAGCAAACGGATCGGCCATTTCTTGTTCTGGTTCCTGCGTAGTGAGATCGCTCAATCCATGCACTATCAGCAGAGGTATGCCGTAATACTGGAAGCTTACCTCCGTGGTTGTGGTGAAGCCATGCTGCAGGACTTCAAGAAGCAGGTGGAGATCACAGAGGCCTTGCAAAAAGTCACTCGTGAGATTAAGCAAATGTCTGCTGAAAAGTATGACGTTTCACCACAAGGTGATGACTACAGCCAGTATTTGTCCCTAGTGTTTTGCAATAGGCCAACTCTGTACATTGATATCTAATGTGGTGGGAACACTGTAGTTGTTATTCAGCTGCGCCAGAAACTGGAAGGTCTGCAGATGTCAGGGTTGCCGGACAGCTTTAAAGTGCCTTACGACCCGGGCCTACGGGCAGGGGCACTTGTGGTACGTAAAACTTTACAGTACTCTTCCATTTTAGTTGCTACTGAGCTAAAGTGCTTCTAGTTTTAAAGGAATATCTCAGGTTCAATACATGTTCAACTCAATCGACAGAATTTGATCTATTGAGACCTATTTTTGGAGGAAGTTTCTGATGTCATTAAAAAACAACATTAATTCTCTGTTAAAACTTGAACTGTAAAGTTGTTTTTTACTCTAAAATCATGTTAACGTGCATATTCCCTTGTGGGTATACCTTTGAAACAGTGAATATTTTAACATTTACTTTAATTGGCCCCATTGACTTCCATTGTCTATGATTGTAGGATGATTGTAAATTAATTTTTGTGGTGCAAGTGTTGTTTTGGTGCAAATGTTGTCAATTGAGCTTGACTTGTATTGAACATGGAACATTCCATTAATATCCTGTAAAAGCTGTAATAATATAGTAAGACCCAGTTTTTAAATGAATAGTCTTAGATAATGCACCCATTAAACAATGCACCATATTAATTGTAGATTGAACAATGCAAAGTGATGGCATCCAAGAAGAAACCCTTGTGGCTGCAGTTCAAACGAGCCGACCCCACCACCTTGTCAAGTGACACAATTGGGATCATCTTTAAAGACGGGGATGACCTTCGCCAGGACATGCTGATATTACAAGTACACGTGATCATTTAAATGCATGCTAGCAGTCATCACCCACATTACCAATGCTGTCTTTTAAATAGATGTTTTTTCTTTCTTTCTTTCAGATTTTACTAATAATGGAGTCTATCTGGGAGCTGGAATCCTTGGATCTTTCCTTGTTACCATACGGCTGCATTTCCACTGGAAATAAAATTGGTAATGGTGGTTGATGTGTTTAAAATGTTTGCAAACACTCTGCTATGAGTCAAAAATCATAACATTCTTGAACAATGTAAGGACTGTTCCTCTTCTAGGAATGATTGAAATAGTGAAGGATGCCACTACTATTGCTAACATTCAGCAAAGTACCGTTGGGAACACTGGAGCTTTTAAAGATGAAATCCTCAGCCAATGGCTTCGTGAAAAGTGTGTCAGTGAGGACAAGGTATGTTATTTCCATTCAAACAGTTGAATTTGTTAAAGAGGAAGGAAGCGCCTCACTTCCTGGAGTCTTGGTTTGAAGGCGTTTGCCTTTGTGGAGACTAGACATAGCACCTACACACATCCAGTGTGCTATTTTTAAACAGGCTCTCTTGACTCATATATGAACACCTGCGGGTTTGGTCAAGTTCAGGTTCTGATAAGGAGGTTAGGTCATACGTCAGACCTTTTCCTCGCTCGTTTGCATGTTTGTGTTTGCGTGATGCAAATGTGAAATAGGTCAGGCATTGGTGATATGTCATGTTTATGCTTTTGTTTTTTCCCATCCCCACACCACCTCTTCAGCACCAGCAGGCTGTAGAACGCTTTGTGTTCTCCTGTGGAGGGTATTGTGTGGCTACTTATGTCCTGGGCATTGGTGATCGTCACAATGACAACATAATGATCACAGAGACAGGTAATTATTGTTATTACAGTAACCTCTCTACTAAAATACAGCTGTTTAAAAGAATATTCCAGGTTCAGTACAAGTTAAGCTTAAACAACAGCATTTGTGGCATAATGTTGATTACAACAAAAAATTATGTCTACTCGCCCCTTTACAGCTCCAATTATACACAGGTTGTAAAATGCAAAAAGCTTTTATAAAATTGTAAGCTCCACATTTTAAAACCTCCAAAAATTGGCCCAGTTCGCTTGCATTCTAAGTGCTTCACAGTAACCATGCTTTTTAAAAGAAAACAAATCTAAAATATAGCTGCAAGCAGCTATTAAGGGGCCAAGCACAAAGAAGGCAAAATAAGTCATGCCAGCAGGGCTGGGAGAATCAGACCAACTGCAACAATGAGCATTTAAAGACTTATTAAGATTTTTTTTAGGCAAAATGGCTGAAAAATCATAAATACAATCACTAGTAATATGAATTAATGGTTTATCACTTTCAACCAATAGGTTGCGTTGTGATCAGAGTAAGATGACAATGACATGTGCAAAGTTTGGTGTCAATATGCCAAAGCATTGCAGAGATACAGCCTCAGAGTTGTTTTGGCATCATGCCATTAAAGGGATAGTTCACCCAAAAATGAAAATTTGATGTTTATCTGCTTACCCCCAGGGCATCCAAGATGTAGGTGACTTTGTTTCTTCAGTAGAACACAAATGATGATTTTTAACTCCAAACGTTGCAGTCTGTCAGCCGTATAATGTGGGTCAATGGGAACTTCTTTTATAAGAGTAAATAAAACTTGCTTAGACAAATCCAAATTAAACCCTGCGGCTCGTGACGACACATTATGTAATGTAATTTGTCGTGCATATACTTCAACGAGTGTTCGACATCACTTCCGCTGTCAGAGCGCGATCAGACCTCACTAACGGAGTGCTGAACGCAGTTGGACATAGTGGTGTTTTAGAGGTAAAAAGTGATATAAATTCGGTTTCTCGCACAAACCAATCGTTTTGTGTCTTAGGACATCAATGTGTTGTCACGTGCCGCAGGGTTTAATTTGGATTTGTCTATGCAAGTTTTATTTACTCTTATAGTAGAAGTTCCCATTGACGCGCATTATACGGCTGACAGACGGCAACGGTTGGAGTTAAAAATCATCATTTGTGTTCTACTGAAGAAACAAAGTCGCCTACATCTTGGATGCGCTGGGGGTAAGCAGATAAACATCAAATTTTCATTTTTGGGTGAACTATCCCTTTAAATTTGTTGATGTAGTATAAAAAATGGTTTCGTCTATCGACACAAAATCTCTAACATTTTGCCGGCATGGTCTGAAGATGATCCGACTTGAATTTGGTGAAAATCGGTCAAATGATTTTGGAGGAGTTCGAAAAAGTGGGTTTTAAAAGAAAAACAAAATGGTGGACAGGAAGATCGACCGACTATGGCAAAGTTGCCACTTTCATGATGGATACAGGGATTGCAGTCGGATCGTCTTGAGCCTAGGAATCAGAGGAAAAAATAATTTTGTTTCCCTTACGGTTGAAAAGTTTTCATAATTGTATTTGGACAGTTGGTGGCAGTTAGAGACTCCAAAATTGCCGTGGTTAATGTTCAGACTGTCCTCTATCAGTGTGCCAAATTTCATAACTTTCCCGCAAGCGGTTCTATGGGTTGCCATAAACTTCCAGAGTGGAAGAATAATATGAAGCACACTAACGATTACAAAAGGTGCCTACGCACCTAAATGACAATTATATTTTTTGTGCTAATTAAAATAATGCTGCAAACACTTGTGTTTGAGTTTAACTTGTATTGAAGCCTGAATATTCCTTTAGTCAATAATCACTTCAGGGAACAATAACAAAATGCATGTGTTTTCCACTAGGTAACCTCTTTCACATTGACTTCGGACACATACTTGGAAACTACAAGAGTTTCTTGGGGATAAGCAAGGAGCGAGTTCCCTTTGTGCTTACTCCCGATTTCCTCTACTTGATGGGCACAACAGGAAAAAAGAGCAGCCCTCATTTCCTCCAATTTCAGGTAGACACATACACTCTTAATATTTCACCTGTAAAGACAATTGGTTACACTTTATTCAGATGATCCACTTTAGACACTCTACTAAGTAACTTTGCAACTACATGTCAACATGCAAACATAATCTTCCTCATAAATGCAGGACGTTTGCCTGAGGGCCTACCTGGCTCTGAGACACCACACCAACCTGCTGATCATCCTGTTCTCCATGATGCTGATGACCGGCATGCCTCAGCTGACCAGCAAGGAGGACATCGAGTACATACGGGAAGCGCTGACGGTCGGACGCTCGGAGGACGAGGCCAAACAACACTTCTTGGACCAAATCGAGATCTGTCGAGACAAGGGTTGGACGGTGCAGTTCAACTGGTTCCTACATTTGGTGCTAGGCATTAAACAAGGTGTGGAGAAGCGTTCGGCTTGAAGACATGCAGTACTGCTAGTTCATGAAGTAAATCTGTGTCTTCATTTAAAAAAAAAATGAGACTTTTTCAAGTGTTCAATTGCTGTATTTTTAGATTTTTCTTTTTATAAACCTAAATTATATTCTTATTTAATGCATGCACATCGTGCATTGCTTTGATTTTAATGGATCTTGCAGTCTTGATTTTATCTTGCAAATTTTTTTTGTTTTGTTTTAGAGATTTGGTCATTTTGGATGCTAATAATAAGGCTTTAAATCAGAGAAGTTGTTAGTCTTGCATATGTTATCTGCATACATTTCAAGATGTTTTACCACTGGTCAATATGAAAATGGTTTTGGATTTTATATTGACATCATACAAACGTTTATTTATTTTTTAAATCAACATCATGGTTGAAATGCCCCAATCACATTATTTGTCTCTCTCGATTAATTTATTCTGGCTGAGTACTTGTCTGGTCATGTGATGTCAAATATTAAAAATGATAAAAATAAAGAGGCAGTGTAAACTATATTGATGATAATCATTGTTATTAACTGTTTAATATCTAACCCACTAGAGCACTGCTTTTATTATGTATGGACAACCTACATGTCAACATTAATTTTTTTTAAACATATATTTAACTTTATAATAAAATGCTTTGTAAATAAACAGTGTCATTATAATTCTTCATCTTAATTTATGCTTCTTCATGCAGTGGAGCACAAAAGAAGATATTTTGACAAAATATCTCTTTTTTTCCCCCTCCATACGATTTATTTCGATCCCATGGACTTTTAATATCTAAAACAGGTAAAATGTTTTTCAAAAACTATTCTTTTGTGTTCCAAAGAACAGAGGAAGTCATAGTTGGGAATCTCACAAGAGTGAGTAAATAATCGTCAACTATTACTTTGTCGTGTTGCCAATTACTTCTATATCACTGAACATGGACAACTGTTGACAGAGGTGAGGTTATTCTTTGTTCCATGTTGTAATTCCAGTTTTTCTCCATTCATTCCTAAGAGGAAGAATTTACTTTCCGCTTGTATTTTCCTACCAGAGAGAGCTGGAAGTTTCTATCTGCCCAAGAGGACTATTTGAAAATATCAAGTGTTTAGAATTAAATTCTTACATTAACGTGTGAATATAAACCTCTACATCCTCCTCATGTTGTCAACCTTGAAGTGAACAGCTTTCCTGTTTGTCTGTTGATAAGGATCACGTGATGGTCCCAGTATGGAAATCATGAAGAGGAACATTTCCAACGACGAAAAGCAGCTCATCAAAAGTTTGACGAAAACACAGATTTTTATGATTCTTTCAATCACATTAACATTTTCTCTACGTGTTAAAAACAGCATACTTACATTTTTTCAATGTAATGCTAGCTTGAACCCAGCTTACAGACCTTATTCAGAGACTTGTTTACAGTTTTTCTCAATTGTTTACACACAAATATTGGTACTTGAGACACAATGACCACAACATGTAACTCGTGCACCAACCCCCTGAACCAATTCTGCTAAACTACAAGCACAATTCCTGCTTTACACTCACATTGCAGTTCTAAAACACACTTTTTTCAAAACACTACACACAATTCTCTGCATTTGGCCATTCAAATATGCACACTGACTCATCACATGGGCAAACACCTGTCACACATTTTTACAATTAGCAAACAGAGCTTTAGCATAAAAGGGCAACAGGTGAGCTCTTCTGTTTTGGAGCAATGGATGCCAACAATGGAAACAGAGGCAGAGCAGCATAGTTTTTTTTTTTTTTTTACTGTAACTGTATACAGTAAATTCTTCTGTTGTTTTGTATGTATACCACTGTATGTGCAACTTTGCATTGGTTGGGATGTGCACTGTACATATTTGTTACCGTGTATTTGTGTGTATATGTATATATGTCAACACTCAACATGTGTGTGTATATATATATATATATATATATATACTACAAATATTTTACAACACACTTATGTATGTACTGTCTGTAGTAAGTGTAACTCTGAACCAAATAAAGACCAAAGTCATTATGATGAATGGAGAAGTGTTTTCCAATCATCATAGTGTTTTACATAGAGCACATCAGTGTTCAACTGGTTCTTATAAATGTCTATTCATATGATGGTTTGTGTGTGTCATTTGAAAACAAAATACCATTTTGAGAAGAAAGAACATTGTTTTGACTGTAAAGTTTCATTTTGCAGGAGAATTGAGGGGTTTTGCCCATTGTGTTTTTTGATTTGTGTGTAGAGTTCTGAGAGTATGAGGCATGCTTTCAGAAAATGTGTGTAAACAATCAAGAAAAACTGTAATGGCATCCGCTGTAAAAAGTTGTTCAGCTCAGGTTGTTTTAAGTTTTTTGTCTATTGAAATTTCTTGGAAAGATATTTTTTGGAGAAAAATCCAAAAACACATTACATAACTAGTACATTTACAACCCACTGAAGAGATGTATGTCTAGCCCAGTGTTGCCAAGTCCGTGGTTTTCCCGGGGAATTGGGCTACTTTTACACTGTTGCCGCGGGTTGTTTTTCATGTCAGCGGGTTGAATCGACCCAAAATAATGTGACATTTAGCTCCTGGAATGTGATTTTACCAGGGGATTTTACCAACATTTGATAGAAAACACTTATTTAAAAATAAAAAAGACAATAATTACCACTTTAACCAGCAGGTGGCGGCAAAGTAGCATTTATTTGCACATATATCAGCCATTTCCTCTAATCGTTTTTTTCATTTAGTTTTCGACTAAAATATTAAACATGATAAAATAACTAGGTTTTAAAATACATTTTGTCAATGTGAAGTATGAAGTACTCAAAATCTCATGAAAAACAATAACTTTTCTTGTGAATGAATGACACAGAAAGCGAGCACCGCGCTTTCCCTTTATAATCACATCGATCAATGATTTCAGCACACTTGTAAAAACACACATTTTATTAAATTATCTAAAGTGTGCAATAAATATTTAATTTTTGAAGCTTTTTTCACAAGTGTGAAAACTGATGGTCGAATTGAATTTAGCTGAGGAGGAACACTGAGGTACGTCTTTATTGATTTATTTTTTATGCTGTCTTACATTTGAATAACTAAATTAATGCTATGCCTGTCTATTCAAGTGTCTATATTCTGATTATTACACTACTGATGCTCAACACACCAGCAAATGACACCAGCAAATGGTCTAGCCCTCACAGCCTCGCTTTCATTCCCGTTAATCAATCAAAGATGACGCTGCTGTGAATAAGGTCAACAGGGAACGTTCTGGCAAAGTTGTCTGAACACGACAAAATGTTAGCACAAAAAAATTATCTCATGGTACTTTTTTGTCATGAAACGTTTGTCAAACATTTTTAAATGTTATTAGTTTCAGAATGTTCAGGGAACATTCAAAAGTATAAATCCCGAAGTTTTTGCAAAATGGAATGTTCTCTTAAAGTTCACATAACCAAGAAAAAACATTAAGAAATAACATTTTCAAAGAATGTTAGCAACATGTTCTTAAAACATATTTTTTGTTAGCTAGGAAGAGTCTTATAATGACAGATTTTTTGCAGTGTCTTTGTGATGTTATTGACTTCTCTGTTTCCGTCAACTCTGGACTTCCTGTGTTTGTTGGTTTCACGCGTCTTCACACCTTGATTGCAAAAAAGGCAAGTCATAGTGGGCCACTTCCCCTAATTAGTACGGTCTTAATATTATTATTACCATTGTTCATTTGACTAAACAATAGTCTTCTGTTGCCTGGTGTTGAATGAGCGTCAAGTCTTCCTTTACTTGTGTGTGAATGTAAAGCAACTGTTAAATCACATTTCACGCCAAAAGTGAATTCAAAATAACAAAAATATTAGTTTGTATAAATGAAAAGCATAGTTTTTTTTATCCATTTAGAAGATCCACCACTGACAGGTCTAAGGATCAAGGCGATGGAGCTTTTATTCATTTTAATGTCAACATCCTGGTTTACAAAAAGCAATAAAGTGCATAAATCTTAAGGACAGTGACAATGACAAACAGTACATTAACATTAAAAAATAAAAATATACATAAAAGATGATGGCACAAAGAAACTAATAAATCACAAAGCATAATAATTTGGATTATCTTGGCAGTGATTAGTCTGTGAACAAATACAAAGACAGTAAAATCATTTAAATGATCACTGAATGCTTTACCACTATGATTGAGGTCGACATTATAGTGCATTAAAATATCTGATATTGATTTGTCATCCATTTATACACTCCCAAACAAATCCAATCTGTTCCCCAAGTGTTTTCTTACCAACACATATTCTAATCTGCTGGGATTTTAAGGGTTGCACACCTAACAGTGCAAAAGGTGGAAAACCATCTGTCTTTTTCAGGTACCATCAGGTACTCCTTCATGGCAACCGTTGGCAAGGTCGACAACATCTGGCGTCTGGCATTCCGGCATCTCCCCGATCACGGCTTTGCGTATCACCCTCAGCCAGCGCAGTTTCACTTCCTCTGTGTCGGCAGTGAAGCAGTGGACCGATTTAGACTGGCACAGACGGAAGCTGGTGGGAGGATGATCCCCAGATCGTTGGACATCCTCAACCTGGTAACCCAGGAGCGGGATGGTACACTGGGCTTTGACATCCTGGGGAAAGAAATCCCAGAGAAACTGGACTGATTCGAGGTCTATATTAACAGTTAAATCTAGAAAAGATAAGTTACTAAAGCTAGAGGATTGCTAAGGTTTACCGAGTGGTTACTAAGGCATTGCTAAGGTGGTTTTAAGGGTTTCTGGTAATAGCAATGACATTGCTGAGCAGTTCTTAATGGTGTTCTGAGTCGCTACTAGGGACTTGACAAGTGGCTGCTAAGTTGTATAGAGAGAGAGGTTGCTTGGGCATTGTAAAGTGGTTGCTAAGGTGTTCTGAGCGATTGCCAAGGTTTCAAATGGTAGCTAGAATGCTGCTAAGGAATTCTTAGTTGTTCCTAGGGTTTCTAGCAGTTGCTAGGATGTTACTAATGCTTTCAGAGTAGTTGCTAGGGTTTCAGATGGTAGCTAGGATGTTGCAAAGTTGTTGCTAAGGTGTTTTGAGTGGTTGCTATGGTGTTGCTAGGTGTTTAGAGTAGTATATGGGGTTTCAGATGGTAGATAGGATGTTGCCAAGTTGTTGCTAAGGTGTTTTGAGTGGTTGCTATGATGTTGCTAGGTGTTTAGAGTAGTATATGGGGTTTCAGATGGTAGATAGGATGTTGCCAAGTTGTTGCTAAGGTGTTTTGAGTGGTTGCTATGGTGTTGCTAGGTGTTTAGAGTAGTATATGGAGTTTCAGATGGTAGATAGGATGTTGCCAAGTTGTTGCTAAGGTGTTTTGAGTGGTTTATATGGTGTTGCTAGGTGTTTAGAGTAGTATATGGAGTTTCAGATGGTAGATAGGATGTTGCCAAGTTGTTGCTAAGGTGTTTTGAGTGGTTTCTATGGTGTTGCTAGGTGTTTAGAGTAGTATATGGAGTTTCAGATGGTAGATAGGATGTTGCCAAGTTGTTGCTAAGGTGTTTTGAGTGGTTTCTATGGTGTTGCTAGGTGTTTAGAGTAGTATATGGAGTTTCAGATGGTAGATAGGATGTTGCCAAGTTGTTGCTAAGGTGTTTTGAGTGGTTTCTATGGTGTTGCTAGGTGTTTAGAGTAGTATATGGAGTTTCAGATGGTAGATAGGATGTTGCCAAGTTGTTGCTAAGGTGTTTTGAGTGGTTTCTATGGTGTTGCTAGGTGTTTAGAGTAGTATATGGGGTTTCAGAAGGTAGCTAGGATGTTGCTAAGGTGTTTTGAGTGGTTGCTATGGTGTTGCTAGTTGTTTAGAGTAGTATATGGGGTTTCAGATGGTAGCTAGGATGTTGCTAAGCAGTTTCTATGATGTTCTGAGTTGTTGCTAGGGTTTCTAGTGTTTGCTAGGATGTTGCTAAACAGTTGCTAATGCTGTCAGAGTAGTTGCTAGGTTGTTGCCAAGTGGTTGCTAAGTTTGTCCAAATGGTTGCCAAGGTTACAGATGTTTAGCTGGAATGTTGCTAAGCAGTTGCTAATGCTTTTAGAGTAGTTGCTAGGGTTTCAGATGGTAGCTAGGATGTTGCTAAGTGGTTGCTAGGTTGTTGCTAGGTCTTCAGAGTAGTCTCTATAGTTTTAGAAGGCAGCTAGGATGTTGCCAAGTGATTGCTAAGGTATTTTAGTTGATTTCCATTGTTTCAGATGGTAGCTTGGATGTTGCTAAGTGGATGATAAGGTATTCTGAGCAGTTCAGAGTAGTTGCTAGGATTTCAGATGATAGCTAGGATGTTGCAGAGTGGTTGCTAGGGTTTTGCTAGGTGTTCAGAGTAGTCTCAGGGGTTTCAGAAGGTAGCTAGGATGTTGCCAAGTGGTTGCTAAGGAATTCTGAGTAGTTACCAAGGTTTAGATGGTAGGTAGGATGTGGTCAAGTGGATGCTAAAGTGTTTTGAGTGGTTGCTAGGGTGTTGCTGAGGTGTTCAGAGTTGTCTCTGGGGTTGTAGATGGTAGCAAGGATGTTGCTAAGTGGTTGCTAAGGTGTTTAAAGTGGTTCCTCAAAAGTTATGTTCTCAGTTGTTACTAGAGTTTCTAGTGGTTGCTAGGGTGTTGCTAAGCAGATCCTAATGTGGCTGCTTTGTCAAGCCAACATAATATTAAGCAAGATGCACAAAATAAGGTTTTTAGGAGTATTTAGAAGAAGACTGTGAGCGTTTCTCACCTGTGGAGCGCCGTACAGGTAAAGCACCAGTGCGTCATGCTGTGGAATCACACACCAGACCCTCTGACACGGTTTAGTTCTGTCACTATACTGCAGGAAGCCACATAAGACACTGTTTCCTGAGACCTGAGCTGCTTCAATCTGGTAAAGGTCAGAAAAATCAAAAATGGTTCACACAGACAGAAAAACACAAAAAAAACAACAACATCAATAACAAGTACCTCAAGAATTCCTCTTTTTTTTCCGGCAACTGGATCCTCTGTGTCGGCTCTGCCGGTGAGAGTTAAGTAACAGTCTTTGCAGACCTTATTTAATCTGTTACTGTCGTACCTCAGTGGCGCCTTGTGGTCCGAACATTTATAGCACACAACCTAAAACACATCTCAAAACATTAGCTCATCATTTAAAGCACAAAAAGGTGTACATATGTGTTATGTTTTGTATCATATTTGATAGAAAGTATTTGATCATATACTATGATATAGTGAGAATATGGAGCTCAACATCAATATTATTCAGAGGCCCAAACTGAGCAAAATATTCAATTTAGTGCAGATGCTGATATTTACAAGTAAATATAAGTTGCTTCAGTCCAGTAAGTGTTCACCTTAAAATATTACTAAAGCTTTTCTTACTTTCACTTTATAAAAAGATTTCACAGCAAAAAGACCACAAGCTAAAGCGGGGTGTTTGTACAATTATACTAAAAGACTTTATACTTACTAAAAAGTGTAAACTATCAGACGACAGAAGGCATGTAGTAGATTCTGTACAACAGTTTTTTCAGCAAAGTCTTGATCATGCTGAAAATTTAGAGGCCGTATCAAATATGATACATTAGACATTATAAGGTGAAGGTAGAGTTTGAGTTAAGGTTGGTCTATAATTATACATTGCTAGAAGTCAACAGGAAGCCCTCATTTGAATATCTAGTTAAATTTATCTCTGTCATGACAACTCTCTGTGGACCTGTTTCCACCTGGTATTAAGATGCATTTTGGTCAACTTTCAAACACTTCTGTACTGATTTCTTTGAGGGGAGGGTCTATGGGTGGGTAAATGTATTGTTTTTTTGTTTTTGTTTTTTTCTCGACCTAATGGACAAAATAATGGTGCATTTTTCGTCTTCAAGCCAAACTTGGGTCTTCAGCTTTATTGCTTTATCTGTTGATTTTATTGCTGCTGCTGTTGATTATAACTGTTACTGCTGCTGATTTTATTTCTGCTGCTTTGGATTATTACTGCTGCTGCTTTTATTGCTTCATCTGTTGATTATAACTGCTGCTGCTTTTATTGCTTCATATGTTGATTATAACTGCTGCTGTTGATTATAACTGCTGCTGCTGCTTTTATTGCTGCTGCTGCTGCTGTTGATTATAACTGCTGATGTTGCCTTTATTGCTGCTGCTGCTGCTGCTGTTGATTATAACCATTACTGCTGCTAATTTTATTTCTGCTGCTTTGGATTATAACTGCTGCTGCTTTTATTGTTTCATCTGTTGATTATAACTGCTGCTGCTGATGATTTTATTGCTGCTGTTGATTATAACTGCTGCTGTTGCCTTTATTACTGCTGCTGCTGCTGCTGCTGTTGATTATAACCATTACTGCTGCTAATTTTATTTCTGCTGCTTTGGATTATAACTGCTGCTGCTTTTATTGCTGCTGTTGATTATAACTGCTGCTGTTACCTTTATTGCTGCTGCTGCTGTTGATTATAACTGCTGCTGTTGCTTTTATTGCTGCTGCTGCTGCTGTTGATTATAACTGCTGCTGCTTTTATTGCTGCTGCTGTTGATTATAACTGCTGCTGCTTTTATTGCTGCTGCTGTTGATTATAACTGCTGCTGCTGCTGCTTTTATTGCTGCTGCTGCTGTTGATTATAACTGCTGCTGGTTTTATTGCTGCTGCTGTTGATTATAACTGCTGCTGCTTTTATTGCTGCTGCTGTTGATTATAACTGCTGCTGCTTTTATTGCTGCTGCTTTTGATTATAACTGCTGCTGCTTTTATCGCTGCTGCTGCTGCTGTTGATTATAACTGCTGCTGCTTTTATTGCTGCTGCTGTTGATTATAACTGCTGCTGCTTTTATTGCTGCTGCTGTTGATTATAACTGCTGCTGCTTTTATCGCTGCTGCTGCTGCTGCTGCTGTTGATTATAACTGCTGCTGCTTTTATTGCTGCTGCTGCTGCTGATTATAACTGCTGCTGCTTTTATTGCTGCTGCTGTTGATTATAACTGCTGCTGCTGCTTTTATTGCTGCTGCTGCTGTTGATTATAACTTTTATTGCTGCTGCTGTTGATTATAACTGCTGCTGCTGCTTTTATTGCTGCTGCTGTTGATTATAACTGCTGCTGCTGCTTTTATTGCTGCTGCTGCTGCTGTTGATTATAACTGCTGCTGCTTTTATTGCTGCTGCTGTTGATTATAACTGCTGCTGCTTTTATTGCTGCTGCTGTTGGTTATAACTGCTGCTGCTGCTTTTATTGCTGCTGCTGCTGCTTTTATCGCTGCTGATGCTGTTGATTATAACTGCTGCTGCTTTTATTGCTGCTGCTGTTGATTATAACTGCTGCTGCTGCTTTTAGCGCTGCTGCTGCTGTTGATTATAACTGCTGCTTTTATCGCTGCTGCTGCTGTTGATTATAACTGCTGCTGCTGCTTTTATTGCTGCTGCTGTTGATTATAACTGCTGCTGCTGCTTTTATCGCTGCTGCTGCTGCTGTTGATTATAACTGCTGCTGCTGCTTTTATTGCTGCTGCTGTTGATTATAACTGCTGCTGCTGCTTTTATTGCTGCTGCTGCTGTTGATTATAACTGCTGCTGCTTTTATTGCTGCTGCTGTTGATTATAACTGCTGCTGCTTTTATTGCTGCTGCTGTTGATTATAACTGCTGCTGATTTTATTGCTGCTGCTGTTGGTTATAACTGCTGCTGCTTTTATTGCTGCTGCTGTTGGTTATAACTGCTGCTGCTGCTTTTATCGCTGCTGATGCTGTTGATTATAACTGCTGCTGCTGCTTTTAGCGCTGCTGCTGCTGCTGTTGATTATAACTGCTGCTGCTGCTTTTATCGCTGCTGCTGCTGCTTTTATCGCTGCTGATGCTGTTGATTATAACTGCTGCTGCTGCTTTTATCGCTGCTGCTGCTGTTGATTATAACTGCTGCTGCTGCTTTTAGCGCTGCTGCTGCTGTTGATTATAACTGCTGCTGCTTTTATTGCTGCTGCTGTTGATTATAACTGCTGCTGCTTTTATCGCTGCTGCTGCTGCTGTTGATTATAACTGCTGCTGCTTTTATTGCTGCTGCTGCTGTTGATTATAACTGCTGCTGCTTTTATTGCTGCTGCTGTTGATTATAACTGCTGCTGCTGCTTTTATTGCTGCTGCTGTTGATTATAACTGCTGCTGCTGCTTTTATCGCTGCTGCTGCTGTTGATTATAACTGCTGCTGCTTTTATTGCTGCTGCTGTTGATTATAACTGCTGCTGCTTTTATTGCTGCTGCTGTTGATTATAACTGCTGCTGCTTTTATTGCTGCTGCTGTTGGTTATAACTGCTGCTGCTGCTTTTATTGCTGCTGCTGTTGATTATAACTGCTGCTGCATTTATTGCTGCTGCTGCTGATTATAACTGCTGCTGCTTTTATTGCTGCTGTTAATTATAACTGCTGCTGCTTTTATTGCTGCTGATTATAACTGCTGCTGCTTTTATTGCTGCTGCTGTTGATTATAACTGCTGCTGCTGCTTTTATTGCTGCTGCTGCTGCTGTTGATTATAACTGCTGATGTTGCCTTTATTGCTGCTGCTGCTGCTGTTGATTTTAACTGCTGATGTTGCCTTTATTGCTGCTGCTGCTGTTGATTATAACCATTACTGCTGCTAATTTTATTTCTGCTGCTTTGGATTATAACTGCTGCTGCTTTTATTGTTTCATCTGTTGATTATAACTGCTGCTGCTGCTTTTATTGCTGCTGTTGATTATAACTTCTGCTGTTGCCTTTATTGCTGCTGCTGCTGCTGCTGCTGTTGATTATAACCATTACTGCTGCTAATTTTATTTCTGCTGCTTTGGATTATAACTGCTGCTGCTTTTATTGCTGCTGTTGATTATAACTGCTGCTGTTACCTTTATTGCTGCTGCTGCTGTTGATTATAACTGCTGCTGCTTTTATTGCTGCTGCTGCTGCTGTTGATTATAACTGCTGCTGCTGCTTTTATTGCTGCTGCTGTTGATTATAACTGCTGCTGCTGCTTTTATTGCTGCTGCTGTTGATTATAACTGCTGCTGCTTTTATTGCTGCTGCTGCTGTTGAGTATAACTGCTGGTGCTGCTGTTGATTATAACTGCTGCTGCTGTTGATTATAACTGCTGCTGCTGCTTTTATTGCTGCTGCTGTTGATTATAACTGCTGCTGCTGCTTTTATTGCTGCTGCTGTTGATAACTGCTGCTGCTTTTATTGCTGCTGCTGCTGTTGATTATAACTGCTGCTGTTGCTTTTATTGCTGCTGCTGTTGATTATAACTGCTGCTGCTTTTATTGCTGCTGCTGTTGATTATAACTGCTACTGTTGCTTTTATTGCTGCTGCTGTTGATTATAACTGCTGCTGCTTTTATTGCTGCTGCTGTTGATTATAACTGCTGCTGCTGCTTTTATTGCTGCTGCTGTCGATTATAACTGCTGCTGCTTTTATTGCTGCTGCTGTTGATTATAACTGCTGCTGCTGCTTTTATCGCTGCTGCTGCTGTTGATTATAACTGCTGCTGCTTTTATTGCTGCTGCTGCTGTTGATTATAACTGCTGGTGCTGCTGTTGATTATAACTGCTGCTGCTGCTTTTATTGCTGCTGCTGTTGATTATAACTGCTGCTGCTGCTTTTATTGCTGCTGCTGCTGCTGCTGTTGATTATAACTGCTGCTGCTGCTTTTATTGCTGCTGCTGTTGATTATAACTGCTGCTGCTGCTTTTATTGCTGCTGCTGTTGATTATAACTGCTGCTGCTGCTTTTATTGCTGCTGCTGTTGATTATAACTGCTGCTGCTGCTTTTATTGCTGCTGCTGTTGATTATAACTGCTGCTGCTGCTTTTATTGCTGCTGCTGTTGATTATAACTGCTGCTGCTGCTGTTGATTATAACTGCTGCTGCTGCTTTTATTGCTGCTGCTGTTGATTATAACTGCTGCTGCTGCTTTTATTGCTGCTGCTGCTGTTGATTATAACTGCTGCTGTTGCTTTTATTGCTGCTGCTGTTGGTTATAACTGCTGCTGCTTTTATTGCTGCTGCTGTTGATTATAACTGCTACTGTTGCTTTTATTGCTGCTGCTGCTGTTGATTATAACTGCTGCTGCTTTTATTGCTGCTGCTGTTGATTATAACTGCTGCTTGCTGCTTTTATTGCTGCTGCTGTCGATTATAACTGCTGCTGCTTTTGTTGCTGCTGCTGTTGATTATAACTGCTGCTGTTGCTTTTATTGCTGCTGCTGTCGATTATAACTGCTGCTGCTTTTGTTGCTGCTGCTGTTGATTATAACTGCTGCTGCTTTTGTTGCTGCTGCTGTTGATTATAACTGCTGCTGCTGCTTTTATTGCCGCTGCTGTTAATTATAACTGCTGCTGTTGCCTTTATTGCTGCTGCTGTTGATTATAACTGCTGCTGCTTTTATTGCTGCTGCTGCTGTTGATTATAACTGCCGCTGCTGCTGCTTTTATTGCTGCTGCTGTTGATTATAACTGCTGGTGCTGCTTTTATTGCTGCTGCTGCTGTTGATTATAACTGCTGGTGCTGCTGTTATTGCTGCTGCTGTTGATTATAACTGCTGCTGTTGCCTTTATTGCTGCTGATTATAACCATTACTGCTGCTAATTGTGTCTCTGCTGCTTTGGATTATAACTGGATTGGATTATTGCTGCTGCTGTTATTTATAACTGCTGCTGCTTTTATTGCTGCTGCTGATTATAACTGTTACTGCTGCTGATTTTATTTCTGCTGCTTTGGATTATTACTGCTGCTGCTTTTATTGCTTCATCTGTTGATTATAATCTGTTAATTCATCTGTTGATAATTTTTTGCTTCATCTGTTGATTTTATTGCTGCTGCTGTTGATTATAACTGCTGCTGCTGCTTAAATTTCTGCTGCTTTGGATTATAACAGTTACTGCTGCTGCTTTTCTTTTTGCTGCTTTGGTTTATAACTGCTGCTGCTCCTTTTACCGTTTCTTCTGTTGATTATAGCTGCTGCTGCTGCAGAGTAAGTACGTAACTTGCCACTGCCAATGCACACAACATGCTGCTATGAGCAAGCAAAGCATGCTGCTGCTGTACAAGCATACATGAATCACGCCCGTAGCAGATCTATACAGGTGGAGCTGGGGAAGGTGGAGGGTTTCTGAAAGCGTGCTGCAAACTGCTACAGCAAACAATAGGCAAGAATTTAAATGGCTACCAATACAATGGGAACCAATCAGCTGTGCCCTATAGAGAATGATGTAATTGCAAGCAGATTGGGTTAAGGACTTATGAGCCTGCGCCGTCTAGAGTTTCATGACAGAATTTGTATGCATGCAAACTCACATATCCACATGCCCTGCAATGGTGCCTCCTACGGGTCAGAGCGTTGAAGGGCTCCTTGCATTTCATGCACATGGTCACTTCATTGTCCCGAATCCAGCGCGGGGCTCTCTTCCCCAACTCTTCTTTCTGAAAATCACATGAGGTCAGATAAAGGAAGTGTTTTCAATGAAGAAAAAAAACAGTGATAGTTCAGGGATATACCCTTGACCTCTGTCAAAGTCGCCTTTAGCATGCTGTTTTGCACTTTTGTACTTACAGACACCTCATCCGCTACTTCTTTAGAGGCTGACTTGAAAGTTTCATTCTTCTGTTGAAAAATTTCAATGGTCTCCTTGAACGCCTGGAACACAAACGACCCACATTGAAACTTTCATATGGGCTTGTTTCCGCCATAGAATATAAAAATTAAAAAGCAACTGAACGACACTGATACCTTAATCCAGTCCTCTTTGTCTTGCTCTGAGCTGTGAACAACAAAAAGCTACAGTCATTATGAGCTAAAAACAGATGCTATTCTTTATATACACATCAAATGAGTGGATTCTGCCCTCACCTGGCCTGCAGCTCCAGCGTTCGCTCTTTACCCGACACCTGGAAAGTGTGAGGATAGTCATCATTGGAGGTTTCAAGCACCTTCATGCCCGCAACTCCGACCCGCGTGCGCACGGTGAACCGCTGACCCACAAGACTGAACTTGGGCACGCAGTACAGCAACATGTTGTTAAACTGTAAAGAGATGGATGCCATGGTTTCAACTCTCAAAATGACAGCACATGCTGAAAAAAAAACATTATTAAATCAAGATACATTTACTTGAGATGCAAAATTACATGATATAACGTCTTCATCTTTGATGAATAAAATGATGAATAAGAGTGAACAATAGGCTTTAAAATTACTGAAAATGCATATATAATAACAAAGAGGCAATAATTATTGATTCAAATAAAGTATTAAAAGCAAGTAATCATTTGGTTTTATTGAAACAAGTCAAAAATACTTTGTAAGAAAATAATTTTTTGCATGCTTGACCGTCTTTGATTCAACTAACCAGGAAGAGGTATCTCTCCATGGACGAGGTGTTTCTGGCGGCCAGCTTTAGGATCTGTCCTTCTTTAATGAGCTCGTTGGACGGGTTAACGATGTCCTCCTCGCATCCCAGCATCTCATATATCTCCATGAGCTTCTTCAGGTTCTCCTGGAAAACATGCAGAGAACTTTTGGGTATAAAACAAATTAAGGCTTTATATACAGCAAAACATTAACAGCTTATCAGAAACTTGTTGTAAAGTGTTACTAAAGTTTCCAAAGTTTGCTTTGAATAAAAACTCTAAAATGGATTAATATTTAATGCTGTTAAAAGTGCTAGACTATTTGTCTAAATTAAAAATAATTATAATAAATAAAATAAAAAATATATAATATGTTTAATAATATTATATATATATATATATATATATATATATATATATATATATATATATATATATATATATATATATAGTAGAGTTGTATTTACAACTATAATCACATATAACCATCAGTGTCAGGAAAAGGCCATCTTGTTGTGACTAATCCATGTAACTAGCAGGTTAGTGAAAGTGTGTCTCACCATCTTGCGGATGGCCGTGTTGGAGTGTGTGGCAGCCATTGAGATGATGTTCAGAGACTCTGGAAAACGAGAAGGAGAAGTGATATCTGAGCTGACTCATCCAGTCATGGAACTGAAAGTAGCTGGGAGCTAAACAACACTTTCACTTTATCTTGGATGTTCACGTTCAGTTGTTAATGGAAACAGGCAATTTACGTGCCCTGAAGGACACACATGCTGTGCTTAAAACACAAAAATATATCTCACTCTCGGCCTGGCTGCGGTCGTTGTCGTTCTCCGGGAGTTTCTTCAGATAGTCTCTGAGCAGCATCTCGTAGCGAGGAACCCGCTGCACCGGCTCCAGCATGTGATGCTGCAGAGTCAGATTCCCACACACGTCCTGACTCTACAAAACGTACATCACAACAATTTTCAATTTTCATTGTAAAGTCTCTGGTAATCGAACACGTGTGCTGCATACTGTGCCATACGTACTGTTTTGCCTACCGTTTTTAAACTAGTATGTGTGCATTAATAACCATTTCAAACAGTTGAATTAATCCAATCAAAAAATTAGTCAAAAAATGTTTGATATAATTAATTAAATTCTATTAAAGTGCAGTATTGCTTCTCAAGTAAATTGGTGTGAAAGAATACACATTTTTGTATTTTATATTATTTAATTTGATATTTTTTAGACATTTAACTGTAAAATCAAACCAAATTATTTCTTTATTTCTATATTTTTATTTTTATTTATTTATAGCTATTTAACTGGAAAATCATACCCATTTATTTTATTTTATTTTATTTTATTTTATTTTATTTTATTTTATTTTATTTTATTATTTTAGCTATTTAACTGGAAAATCAGACCAAATTGTTTTATATTATTTTTATGTACATTTTAGATATTTAACTGGAAAATCTGAACAAATTATTTTATATCATTTTATTTTATATATTTAACTGGAAAATCAGACTAAATTATTTTATATTATTTTATTTTATACATTTTATATATTTATCTGGATATAAATTATTTAACAAATTATTTTATATTATTTAATATATATTTTAGCTATTTAACCCGGAAAATCAGACCAAATTATTTCATATTATTTTTATATATATTTTATATATTTAACTGGAAAATCTGACCAAATTATTTTTTATTTTTTATTATATATATATATATATATATATATTTTTTTTTTTAGCCATTTAACCGGAAAATATAATTTATATCTATATATAATTAAATATATATATGTAAAATTGTATTTTAGATATTTAACTGGAAAATCTGACCAAATAAATTTTATATTATTTTATTTTATACATTTTATATATTTAACTGGAAAATCTGACCAAATTATTTTTTATTTTTTATTATATATATATATATATATATTTTTTTTTTTAGCCATTTAACCGGAAAATATAATTTATATCTATATATAATTAAATATATATATGTAAAATTGTATTTTAGATATTTAACCGGAAAATCAGACTAAATTATTTTATATTATTTTATTTTATATATTTTAGATATTTAACTGGAAAATCTGACCAAATATATATATAAGCTATTTACCGGAAAATCAGACTAAATTATTTTATATTATTTTATTTTATAGATTTTAGATATTTAACTGGAAAATCTGAACAAATTATTTTATATTATTTTATTTTATATTTTTTAATATATATTTTAGCTATTTAACCGAAAAATCGGACAAAATTATTTCATATTATTTTTATATATCTTTTTAGATACCAAATTATTTTTATATATTTTTGCTATTTAACTGGAAAATCAGAACCAATTTATTTAACTTATTTTATTTTATATATATTTTAGCTATATAACTGTTGAACTTGTTTCATATATATCTAAATAACTATTCAGGTAAAAGCACCTGTATGTCCTGAATGATGGCACTAAACTGTGCCGACCGCTCCGTCCACTGTTTGAGTAGATCCATGGCGCTGTCAAAGTTTATCACGTACTCGGCGTACATCCTCAGAAAGGGCGCGAGCTGTGCCAAGATGTCCCCGATGCGGGGCGTGGAGTCCCTGCAGGAGGACGGACATGTGAGCAGGTGTGAGATCTGAGAAGAAGAAGAAGTGTGAAGATGAATCGCCGCTCACCACTGGCTCATCCGCGTCTCCAGATCCGGCAGGAGGAACTTGCTGTGGAAGGTGTAAATGGATCCCACATTCGAGAAGATGCTCTTCACCACCTCGACAGGAAACGCCCCCTTCCCAGCCTCCTCTGTGAGTTTGGCACAGAACACCTGCAGAAACAGTGCACACGTCACACTCTTAAAAATAAAGGTTGCAGCGATGCCATAGAAGAACCATTTTCGGTTCCCCAAAGAACCTTTCAGTGATCAGCTCTTTAAAGAACCTTTATTTTGTACGGGATGATTTTAAACGGTTTAAAGTGAGTGAAGAACCTCGACTGACCTGGTCTAGCAGATGCAGACGGGTCACATACGCCCTCTCCGTCTGCAGGAGCTCATTGGCGATCTTATACAGTTTGAGCTCTTTGATCTGCTCCTGTTGAAAACAGCCTGTTATTTCCTCTCTGTTATTAAATCTGAAAGTATGACATGTCATTGCAGTATCTCAATAAGGTAATGTGTAATGCTGAAAAGCCACTAAAACTACACTCTCAGAGTGGAAAAACACAGCGTCGTGTGGTTGGGTAGATGGGCCACTTCTGATAATAACAAAAATATCTGATTCCAGTCACACAAAGACTGTTTTGCAGCTTTAAATCGACACTTGGAGGATTATAATGACACAAATTAACATTTTAGCAAGTATTTAAGTCGTTTTTTGTAGAAAATGATGTGTAAAACTTGATGCTAGGGTGTTGTAATTGGTTGCCAGGGCGTTGTTTTGTGGTTCCCAAGATGTTGCTAGGGTGTTTTCAGTCAAAAGAGTCTCTAGGATATTTTGGTAGCTTGATATTTTTTACATTGCATTTACATTCATTCATTTGGCAGATGCTTTTATCCAAAGCCTTTAGAAAAAAATTGGAATAATTTTTAAAAGTATTAATTAAAAACTTTAATAATTTATTATATTTTAACATTAAATAATTTAAATAATTTACTAATTTAAAAAAATATTAAAAAAACAATACAAATAATTATTTTTAAATAATATTAAAACAAATCATTTAAATAAATTACTGTTTAAATAATTATTTTAATTAATATTGAAAAATAATTTGATCATTTAAATTTATAAATTTAAAACAAATTGATAATTTTGATAACTTTTTAAAAAAGTAATCATTTAAATACTGTATTTAAAATTACAGTAATGTTTTAATTTATTAATATATATATACACACACACTTAAAAAATTCAATAATTAATACAAAGTTATTTTTAAATCATTTAAAATTTGTAATAAGTAATAATTAAAAATAAATCATTTTAAATATTTAAATTAAAACATTTTATTTATTATAATTTTTACATTTAAATATTTAAAATGATTTATTTTTATAAATAATTATTTATAATTTCATAAATAATTTATTTTTAAATTATTTTAATTAATAATGAAAAATAAATACATAATTTGATCATTATAATTACTTGAACAATGTTAAAATTAATCATTTATATATTAAATTAAAAAATACAAATGCATTTTGTTTTATTTAAAATAATAATAATAACAATAACTATTATTATTATTGTTATTGTTATTATTCATCCATTTTATCGTCCGACAAGTGAACCATTCATGTCCGTAGCACAGTTTAAAAATTAGTGTTTGGCATTTATTCAAATTACCAATGAGGACTAGTAATAGTGATGCAAGTCTAAAATGCAGCATAGCAACTCACTTGTTTGTCTTCATCTTTCTCCATGTTCTGCGTCTCTTCATCTAGGACGCTCTCCTGCCATTGAGTCTCGTCCTCGTGGTCCTGTAAAGCACTTTCTCTCCTGCTGGTTTCTGAGGGTGGCAGGAGATGTTCTGCGTTTGTCCCTCGCTCTTCAAACACACCTTCACCTTTGACCTCTTCGGACCACCAGCCCGACCAAACGTGCCAGCCGGACTCCTGCGAGGACACCTGAGTGAAGACGCCGTCTCCCTGCAGGACCTCTGAGTCTGAGCGTTCGGGGTTCACAGGAGCATCGATGAGCGTTGAACAGTCTGATGTAGTTTTGGTGACACTAGAAGAGAGTATTAGATGACAAATACTGTGTCTAGCGCAGCACTGCAACAGGAAGTGAAAGTCTGAAAGGCGGAGCAGAGTTCTACAGAGAGAATTGAGGGGGTGAGTTTCCCTTCACTGTCCTATTTATGATGCATGAACGTATATGTGATACCGTACTAGTCAACAGGTTGAATTTATGTTTCTCATCATCTCAAACACTGCTTAAGTTCTCCAAAATACACTGGAAAAGTGTAGGATTTAGAGTAGGAAGGGTGCATGTATATAAACCTTACAATTTTTTTTAGCAATTTCATGAGATGTATATATATATATATTAGTATATGTTTCTGATGCACACAAACATACCCCTTGTCCAAGTGTCGGTAATACTTCGAGACGGCTGACGTTCTCCCTCGGGTGATATTTGTCAGGGTGTCCTCCTCGTCCATGATGTTTCCTCTTGAAATGTTCACTGGACACTGGAATTTGGGCTTCGGAAGCACTAGAGCAGAAAATAAAGAGATGAAAGATGCTTTTTGTGAGCACCTGTGACTAGGAAGTATGTTCCAATCAGACAGCAGGGGTCAGTGTAATCAAACCCACATAAGCCAAAGTACATTATATGTATGATAATAATAACAACATATCTGTAATATTTCTTTCTGTCCTTCCTGTTCAAATGTAAGATAGTAGGTTAAATATGGAGAAAAAAACTTGCATACAAATTTAACATCTATTATACATACATTTTAATCAACTTTTAGACTTTTGTTTTTCAATTTTAATTTTTAAAAGTACTCATCTTCCACGTTGACTCTAAAATAAAAAATGAGATCATAAAAACAGCAGTGATAATATTTAAACAAGGATTAAGCGAAAAATATCCTTTTCTGCCACATAAGGGAAAAAATTATTTAGTAAATCGTAATTATGACAGACTAAGTCAGAATCAGACACGGTCGAAATTATGAGATAATTTAAAATTTTAATGATGTAGAAAGTCATAATTATGGCATACTACATAAAGACGCTGTTGAAATTATGAGATATAAAGTTGAAAATATGAAGTAGAAAGTCATAATTATGGCATACTGATTAAAAATTGACATATTAAGTATGACTGTCAAAATTATGAGACAAAAGGTTGAAATTGTGATGTAGAAAGTCATAATTATAACATACTGAGTCAAAATTGACATGCTAAGTATGACTGTCGAAATTATGAGATAAAAGGTTGAAAATATGATGTAGAAAGCCATAATTATGACATACTAAGTCAAAGTTATGACAGAGTTTATGACGTCATAATTAAGATACTGTTGAAATTATGCAACAATTTCAACTTTGAATGATGTAGAAAGTCATAATTATGGCATACTACATAATAAAGACACTGTCGAAATTATGAGATTAAAAAGCTGACAAATTATGATGTAGAAAATCATAATTATGACACTATCGAAACTGATATAAAAAGTTGAAATTGTGACATAGGAAGTCATAATTATGACATACTGAGTCAAAATTGACATGCTAAGTATGACTGTCGAAATTATGAGATAAAAGGTTGAAAATATGATGTAGAAAATCATAATTATGACATACTAAGCTGAAATTATGACATACTAAGTCATAATTATGACTGTCAAAATTGTGACGTAGAAAGTCATAATTATGGCATACTGATTAAAAATTGACATATTAAGTATGACTGTCAAAATTATGAGACAAAAGGTTGAAATTGTGATGTAGAAAGTCATAATTATAACATACTGAGTCAAAATTGACATGCTAAGTATGACTGTCGAAATTATGAGATAAATGGTTGAAATTATGACGTAGAGAGAAGAAATTATGACATACTATGTCGAAGTTATTAATACCAAGTCAAAATTATGACACTCTCGAAATTATGAGAAAAATTGTAACGTAGGAAGTCATAATTATGACATACTGAGTCGAAATTGATATGCTAAGTATGACTGTCGAAATTATGAGATAAAAGGTTGAAAATATGATGTAGAAAGTCATAATTATGACATACTAAGCTGAAATTATGACATACTAAGTCATAATTATGACTGTCAAAATTGTGACGTAGAAAGTCATAATTATGGCATACTGATTAAAAATTGACATATTAAGTATGACTGTCAAAATTATGAGACAAAAGGTTGAAATTGTGATGTAGAAAGTCATAATTATAACATACTGAGTCAAAATTGACATGCTAAGTATGACTGTCGAAATTATGAGATAAATGGTTGAAATTATGACGTAGAGAGAAGAAATTATGACATACTATGTCGAAGTTATTAATACCAAGTCAAAATTATGACACTCTCGAAATTATGAGAAAAATTGTGACGTAGGAAGTCATAATTATGACATACTGAGTCGAAATTGATATGCTAAGTGTGAAAGTTTAAAATGATGACGCAGAAAGTCATAATTGGTTGAAATTATGACAGAAAGTCATAATTATGACTGAAATTATGAGATAAAAGGTTGAAATTATGATGTAGACAGAAAAAATTATGACATACTATGTCGAAGTTATTAAGACCAATTTGAAATTATGACAGGCAAAATTATGAGAAAAAAAAAATGTTGAAATTATGACATAGAAAGTCATAATTGTGACTTTATCTCATAATCTTGACCTTCAATCTTAGTATGTCATAATTTCGATCTGTCAATTTTGACTTTTTCTTATATTTTCGACTTTTCGACAGTCAAAATTATGACTTAGTATCAGAATTATGACTTAGTAAATCATAATTTCGACTTTTTATCTCATATGTCAAAATTTAGTTACTAAAACACGATTTTTGTTGTGTCAGAAATAGGCTTCCATAGAAAAAAAGCTCTTCAAAACCATTTCAAATGTAAAGCAGGTCACACCGCCTTCATCATTTGGCATTTGACCTATTACTACCCATAAACACAACAAAAATTACAATTAGTAATTTCGTACAGGAGGTTCAGTTTGTGGGTAATGCCCACGCGCTACCTACATCACCTCAAACATCACTTCCTGTGCTCCTACAGTACTTCAGAAAAGCTTTTCTTAAGAGTGGTAAACACCCCGCCATTTTGCCAAGGTGTGGTTTTAAGCATGTTACAATGTGGTTTCAGGCTGGTCTAAGTGAGAGGAGTCTCTAGATATGACTGCTGGTGGTTTACAGTGAAGGGAGTTCAGATGCGGACGGACCTGGTGGAGGAGGCATTGGTGAGACGGTGTACACCGCTGTCTTCCTCAACACTGAGGTCCTGTCTCTCAGCAAACTCTTGTCCGTATCATCACATCCAACATCTCCTGAAGACACACAGACACACTCAAACCCACACACAACACATCTTCAAAAACATTTTAAGCAAAAGAAATGTTCATTAGATTTCATTTTTTTGCAGTAAACCTCTTCTTCTTCTTCTTTTTTTTTCCCAATTCATAAACCACCTGAATGAGAATCCAAACTGAAAGTGACATCTGAAGACTCTCACTATTCGTGCATTTAGTGAAAATTGCTGCTTCCTCTATTGTGCGCTTGAACATCCTCTTGGACACAATTGAGCGATTATAGACATTATATAAAACACTTGGGCGTGCATATTCATATATGCCATTACAGTTTTTAATGGTGGTTTCAAATATCTAGCACATTGTTAAATGAGGATTTGTGTGCGTTTTGGGTCAGGGCATTTGTTACAATAATTATCAGCCAAAATAATGGTTTATTATTTTTATTGTGTCATAAATAGTTCCGTTTTACGGCTTGCATTTTCCTGAAAAACAATTAAATAGCCTCAAATATATTAAATACATGTATGCTGTGAAAGATGACTTGTTTTGTTTTATGTAGCATTAATATTATAGTATTTATTCATGTTACAGTATTATATATATATATATATATATATATATATATATATATATATATATATATATATATATATATATTTATATATTTATATATTAGCTGTTATTGATATACTTTAAATTTTTCATTTTAATTTTAGTTTAAGTTTTGATTCAATTTTGTTGTTTTTTTGGTCTTTTTTTTATATTATAGTATTTATTAATATTATGAATTAGCATTTAATTATATATTTTTCATTTTCATTTCCATATTTTAATTAAAACTTATGTGCTTTTTGTGTGTGTGTATATATATATATATATATATATATATATATATATATATATATATATATATATATATATATATTTTATTAGTTTAAATAATTTGTTTAAATTACAAATATATGCATGATTTTTATATATTATAGTATTTATTATTAGCATTTAATTATATATTTTTCATTTTCATCATTTAATTAAAAATGTTGTGATTTTTTGTAATTTTTATTGTTTGTAATATATTATTTTTTCAAATATTTTGAACACACACATGATTTTTGTCATTTTTATTAGTTTAAATATTTCTATTCAGCTTGAATTTTTTATTTAAGTTGAAAATTTTCACCTAATATTTATATTTTATTTCAATAAACAAAAACGTTTTTCAATAGTTTTAGTTAACAAAAACAACATTGCAATAAACAGCAAAATCCACATACAGTGTGACAACATGCCCCCCTATGAGTGCGCATTAAATCATCTGTATTCTTTTTCCTTCAAAATAATCGTAGAAAAGTTAAATTGTTTTTATATCATAGCCAAGACTTTTGGAAACTTCTAGTCTTCTAAAAAATATCCAAGGTCTTTATTTGCTCTTTTATCATCACCAGTTTACTCCATTTCCCTTAGTAAATAAAAACAGCCTAATTATGCAGAAACAAAGGCACGTTTGACTGTTTTGAGGAGGCCTCTGTTGCCGAGCTTCCTCAGTCGAGTTTCTCAGTTCCTCACGCTCTGAATCCATGACAAAGGTTCTCTCACTCTGACTCTTTAAATGACAGACCTTCATAAGGAGAAGTCCTGGATCCACAAGTTCTCAGTGTCATAGGAATCAAAAGAGAAACCTAAAAACAGCTTATATATATGTATAATTTTACAGAGATTTCAATATTGTGTAGCATTTTAGAGATAAGCAAAGCCAGAAAGTGTCTATAATGAATATAATTGTCATGACTATGCTTTTCCTCAGCTCTGTAAATAAGAGTTTTAAAATGGCCTTATGTTTTTGGGTTTTGCACAAGAGTGGGAATCCTGCGTTATGCCATTTAATCTGCCTGTCAACACTATAGCAAATGTTTCAAAGCAACAGTCATTAATAAACAGCGACCAACACAAAATTCCCCATTTTAAAAGCAAGTAACAAAAAAAAAAAAAAAAAAAAAAAAAAAAAGCAGTGAAGTGAAAAGTATAAATGATAAATTCATATAGAGACACAAACAAACAGAAATGCATACACACTGACCTGATCTCCGGTCACACACTGCACTCCTAAATCAAGCACGTTCACATGACACCTCAGATCACTGCATATCCTCTCTATCAGCTCACTGCATTTCCCTTTTTTTTCCACATGAATGCATGCGTGTTATTTATTGTGCAAAAAAAACCTGCTGACATTCAGAGTCTATCAAGCCTCGTCCAATTAGTTAAAGTTTACTATCTAAGAGTTTACTGTGATTTACCCTTTTAATCATCTTGTGAAATCACATGCTTTTTATGGGAAAAATAATAAATATTAAGTTTATTTGCTTGCAGAAAAGTCTAATATATGTATATACAAGTGTTTATACTGTCCTCTACTGGCAAAACGCGGTACTAAATTATCAAGACTGTCAAATATGATAAAAACCAAATTAAATGTAGGCCTATCTTGCCTTTATCCTGGTTAAATATGATTTTTATGACACAGTTGTACTACAAAATTTAGAAAAGCTGTCATATTAAAAGTAAAATTATCACTACACCAGATAGAAACAACATAATTAAAGATTAAATCCTCGCTGTATTCGATTATCGGCATAAAAATACCATTATATCTTGTAAACATGCTTGCATTGGAGAGATGGAGATACATTAACAATGATAAACCAGATTTGGGGACAAATTTTAGAACATCTTAGGGTAACTGATGTAGTGCATTCATAGCCAATGGCCCCTGTTAATGTCAAAGTTATTGGTAATGGAGTGTAATCTCTTTGTATTTATTGATAATCTGTTTAATGTAGTACCTAAAGTTTTATTAGACAGCTGACAATAGTCAGGGCAATGCACTTTATATTTCTTGTTGTATTGTACACATTAATCATAAGGGTAGTAGATATTTTATTTTAATATATTTTAATAGGATTAAGTGACTCTAAAACATTTACGAATTTATATCCAGCTTAAGCATTACCTGTCTATAAAGATAATTTGTCTTTGTATGCATCTGTCCCTCAAATGTTCTGTTTGTTTTGTTATAGGTTCTTTTTTTCCCTCATTGTCTTTGTTCTGTGAAAAAGAAAAAACAATAAAATAAATGTATAAATAAAAAATTTAAAAAAATGTATAAAGACAAACCATAATTGATTAAAAACAGCGCCATTTAAAAAAAACAAAAAAAAAAACACTGTATTTATATAACATAAAATAAATTTGCAGATATTAATGAAACATGCCAAGTTCACATACTTTTTTCGCCAAAAAACAAAGCTACAGCTAGTTATTCTACTTTGAAATGTGCGTTTTCCGTGTCGGAATGTCTGTTTTTGTTTTGGTCCATGTGATTTTCCCAATAGTAAACTCAGCTTATTGTTGCCATGGACGCAAGCAAACGAACTGGGTCAGAGATCGCAGATTCTAACCAACCTAAAAACCCTCAGCATCATCTGTCCAGTGACATTAAACGCGGATAAATAAACTCGACCGACCCTTTTCACATTTCTGGGTTTCTCAGAAGCGGAAGTCGTCATAGTTGGGTAAAATTTCATTGCGTGAATGAGAGACTTCATAAATATATATATTTTTTGTTCCCATTTGCGCAAATAAAAAAAAGAAAAACTCAGTGTTTTCACAACTTTCAAAAAGAGGAAAAAATAGAGAGAGATAAGAGAGAAAGATGTCAATTTTACGGTCACTCCCACAGCCGCTTTTTTTTTTTTTTTTTTTTTTGGTAATATGATGCAAAGTTAATATAATACTAAATAAAGTATTAAAAATGTACATACATTAAAAAAAAAATGAAAATATTAAAAACGTTGCAAGATTTACGATGCTGATGACCGTTAAAACTATGGTTAAAACGCGTCATCACGGTCAACCCGCGAGAGCGTCGAATAGACTGCAGTACCCATTTCAACCACTAGCTGTCAATATTAGGCTACATACGGCATATTCAATCAAACAGCAGTGAAGCCGATGATTTTTTATTCGTCTTTAGACAATAAAAACACTTACGACGCTAATTTTGAAGCAAAATTTGAATGTGAATCCACGATAATCTGATACATGTGATGAAAACGGCGTCTCACCAGGAACTGATCCACGTCTGACCTTCATCTCTTGATTGTGTCCAGATCTTCTCCTGAAAGCAGTGCGTCTGAACTCCTCCACATCATACGCGCTTCTGACGCTCCTCCTCACCTTCTCAAACATCTCACATCTAAATTATCACTCTTGCAAACTCAGTTAAAGATGGAATTCAAAGATTCAAATCCTCGTGTTGTGTTTGCAGCACTTAAAATCTTCAACCAACCCACACCAGACGGAGTTCAGCTATCACTACAACTCCACCCCTCCAAACCCGAAGCAGACATGAAGACGTAAGTGGACGTAAAAAAGCACAATATAGATTGATTAAATTGCTATTTAATATATTTAGAGAACACGTAGCCTGAACAAACGTTTCATATAACATTTAAAAAAAGTAACTACATCGACGTCACACTTAAACAAGGTCAAAATGCCATTGCATTAAGCCAATTTCTTTTTAAATTTCGTTCTACTTCACTTTTCTCCATTATTTTGCTCAATTTCCTAATGAACTGGCGTTCATTTAAGGTGTAGTAAGCGATTTCTGAGAAACGCTGTTGAAAGTGGATCGGACCGAGCAGCGCAACACACTTGTAGCCAATCAGCAGTAAGGGGCGTGTCCACTCATTAGAGTGGAGGCAAAGAATATACACTAACAAGAAGCGACACTCAATAGTAGGGCTGGGTAAAAAATATCGATTTCTCGATTTTAATTGATTCTCATTTTTACGAACCAATATCGATTCTTAAATCCCAAGAATCGATTAGTCTAGTCTGTTTTTAGTTGATGAATGAACAGATCATGTAGCGCCTCCCATCCAATAAATTGCACTAATCTTTGTGCTTTGTTACTTTGATATGAAGCAAAGTCTCAGATTTCAAATGACGTCCATCTTATTATGAGATTCAAAAAATAAATACAGTTTTGGCGCTGTTTAATGTGGCGTGACAGATCGCTTTAGCACCTCAGTTAAAGAGAAGCATGTGATCATCCTCTCCTTCGCTTTAATACCAGTTACAGCGCAAAATAAACATGAATAAATATCTGAAGGTATGTTAAAATATACAGTACAACTTACCGAAATCTGTATCATGTCTTGTTTAATCGCTCAATCAGTGTTTCGACCTCGGAAAGACGTCAATAAAACAGCTTGTAAACAATGTCACGTAACGTCACATTTACCTCAGAAAAACATTCAGTGACCATAAACTCATTAGTGAGCTAGAAAAGTGAACTCTAGAAAGCATTCTGATAAATATAGCTATGCACCGTTACATATTCATTATATTTTTTGTTTGTTCATCAATATTTAATGCATGTTTGAATAAATCAGTTATGACAGCCGCGATTTAAATGTTTATATTTCAAAAAAATGAATTGGAGTACAAATATGATTATGTAATTCTAAACTTTATTTATAATAAAAACATCATTGAGTGTAATTTAAGTGTTTGTATATAAATAAGTTAATTTAACCTTCAATATTATTATAGTAGTACCAACTGACTTACATGTGTAGTTTACAGCATTAGTTGAGAGATTATTTCCTCTAGAAAATTTGCCATGTACTGTAACTGATATACAACAGCCAAAATAATCGATATCGAATTGAATCGAAATCAAATCGAATCGAATCGAATCGAAAACATGTGAATAGTAATCAAATCGAATCGTGAAAATTGTGGCAATACCCAGCCCTACTCAATAGATCATTCCATTGCAACACCGCCGCCCAGCAGCAGCCCTGTGTTTCCGCCATTTTGGGGTGAAAGCGAGTCGGCAGTCCACTAGTTTCTATGGCAATATCAGCTGCTTTGTTAAAAAAAATTTACATTACAGCTGAAATCCAACCTGAATGATGACAACACAGAATAAAATACTATCGCTAGTGATCATCAAATCCTTTTTACAGTTTATTTTACACACTTTGTGTTTAAATCTTCCACTTTTTTCACAAAACCTTTGCTCTTTAGAAACCCAGTCAGTTTGGGTTCAAATTCTTTAAAAGATCTAGTATTACCATTATAAACACTGAATTAATACCAACATATGGAATTAAATTAAGGACATGCATCAGAAAAATTGGGAATCTTGGACAATAAATATATGAATATAACAGCTTGATTTAGCAGTGTTGTCTAATGTCCGTTAAAAGTGTGAATTATGTGATAATGGACACAGCAATGCATCATGTATTATAAGATCATTATGTTTATAGCGTGATCCGTTAAAACATACAATATATTTCAATTCAGACCTATTACTATTAGCCTACACCATTAGGTCTGAAATATATTGTTAGCTGCAAACATGATGATCTTAAATGTATTAATTATTAATTTATTATTAATTTATGTGTAAAGTTGCATAAAATGGAAATACTCAATAAAGTAGGCTAACTACGTTACCTCAGATGGATGAATGGTTGCGATTCCACAACTGGTAAAATAAACATATATAAGACAATACAACATTTAGCTGTAGGATCATACAATTTACTGGTGACATAATTTAAGAAACTGTTCTATTGCGCTTCTGATTTGGCAGTGAAATTCGCTGATTTTGGGTGCGTAAGATGTGAAGGATTGAATGATCCAGTTAGTATTTTCACCCCATAATGGCGGCTGCGCTACCGGAGCGCCATCTAGTGGCCGTTACCCAAAAAGTATCAGAGTTTCGCCTCTTGGGTTCTAAGTTCTTTGGTGGAGGTGTTGCATAGCATGTTTGTGAATTTGGGGGCGGAGCTATAAAGATAGGGGTGCGATCCTTTTGGGTCAGGGCATGTTTTTGTGATTTCAAATATCAACAATTTTCCAACGAGAAGGATTTTAAAAATATTTTTAAGTTACACTTTATTTGTGAAAAAAATTACTGTTTACATAAAATTATATAAAAACGTACATCCATTACAAAAAGATGTAGGCCTACATTAAAAAAGAACTGATTCACTGAAACGAACCGTCCAAAAGAAACGGTTCGCTGAAATGAATCGTCTTCATGCGAATAGCTTTTCATTGAAGCATCAGATTAGTGAATACATTGGAAATACAATATATTTGACTTGGTAATTTATTCACATGAACATAATTTGTAATAAAGCATATCCCAGAGACTTTTGGTTTTATTAAATACATTTATTTGGATATTCATTAGACAGGAAAATGTTGCACCAGATAATATGGTGTAGTAATAGAGAATTGCAGTAAAGCTGTATTGCTGTTTGCCAGGAAGACTCTAATCGGCTACTTCGGTTGATTATATGAATCTTTTTTTATTTCGTCTTTTATTATTAGGCTTTTTAATTAGGCAAATACATGAGATTAAGACTACTGTGCCATAAACAAATGGTTAAGAATGCATTTCAAATAAAATAAAAACTACACCCCAGGGTTAATATTTCAGAGGGTTTTATAGCTGATCAAGTGGGAAGTTCGTCTGTCCACATGAGCAGGATGGGATTGTCTACATCTTTGGATAATCCGTCAGAAGATCCAGTGTGAGTGAAACAGCAGGTTAAATGATTCAGTGATCCATCTGTGCAGCATTAGTCGTGGTTAACAGTCATACTGACAGGCTGGAATGCTCTGATGTGTGTGTGTGTGTGTGTGTGTGTGTGTGCGTTTGCGGGTATGTGTGTGTGTGCGTTTGTGTGCATGTCTGTGTGTGTGTGCCTGAGTGTAAGTGAGTGTGTGTATGCCTGCGTGTTTGTCTGTGCATGCATGTTTGTGTGTGTGTGCGCATTGTGTGTGTGCGTGTGTCTTTGTGTGCATGTGTGTGTGCGTGTTTGTGTGTGTGTCTTTGTGTGCATGTTTGTATTTGTGTGCATGTGTGTGTGTGTGTGCGTATCTTTGTGTGTGTGCATGTGTGTCTTGAGTGTGTGTGTGCATTTGTGCATGCATGTGTTTGTGTGTGTGCGTGTGTTTGTGTGCATGTGTGTGTGTCTTTGTGAGTGTGTGTATGTGTCTGTGTGTGCACGTTTGTGTGTGTTTGTGCGTGTGTTTGTGTCTGTGTGTGTGTGTTTGTGCGTGTGTTTGTGCTTGCAGCTCAGATGGCCGCTGGGTTGCAGAACACTGTAGAAGAACAGATTATACACAGTGCAAATAGAAAGTCGATTAAACAGTGATATCTCAAGAACAAAATCACGCATGCAACATTCACATCAGATGAACTAGTTGATCTGAAACTAATGTACAGAGAGGTAGTTTATGGCATTGAATGAATATGTTTTTGAAGAGTAAGGCTTAATACAGGATACATAAGCTTACTGCATCTTCCAGCTTCAGTCTTCAGTAATATTCCCTCTGTTTCAGAGACTTTTAAAAGCTTTGGTAAAATTAGCCAGAATGATCCAGTTTCAATACAAGTCAAACTCTGTCAGCAACATCGATTACATCTGCTGCTGATTATCACAGAAAATCCTTCCAACTCGACCCAAAATTGCATTTATAGAAATGCACTTACAGTCATTACATATCTGACATTAGTATATATAAGAATGAATATAAAATATGATCTGAACATTTCATTTAATATATATATATATATATATATATATATATATATATATATATATATATATGAATAAAATGTATAATTTTAATTTACATATATTATCAAAATACAAAATAATAATTTTAAGAATTAATTAGATTTTATATTATTTTTTATATACAATTATTTATTATTATTGTGAATTTTAGCCTTTATTTTAATGTGCTTTTGTGTTTATTTTTAATAAAACAATTTTTATATATATATATTAGAGCTGCACGATTAATCATATCGCAATCGCGATGTCAAGCTTGTGCGATTATATGACGCAAAATGCTGCGATTTTATGAAATAAAATAATAATAATAAGTTAATAAATAAATTAAATAAATACATATGTGGACACAACAACCCATTATCTGAGAGCTGTTTGTCCATTTTATACACCGCTAATAAAAAGAAGACCAGTCAGTTTCAGTTTAAGCAGTGGCACGTGTGGCGCGCACGGTCACTGAACTGGTGGCAAGAAAAAACGCTACCTCTGTTATATGGCGATATTTTGGCTATAAGATTATAAACCCAGATTAGTAGTGGTTGATCCGTACGGACCAAGGCCCACGGTTCGGGACGCATGTGATTCGCGGATCAATTGAAAGTTTAACCGCAATAGAGTGAAAGGATATCATTTGAACATGTTTTGTCTTGATAGTTTACACATTAAATAGATATAAAACCATTCCAGCGCTAGAAGAGGCAAAAGAGGATTTAATTCGGTATCGCACGCAGCGCTGTTATCGGTGCGCACATGACGCACATAGAGAGAGAGAGAGAGAGAGAGAGGCGCGTTATAGCTCGCGAACTCCAAATTGATTTCTCTTTCGCGTCCTCAATGCACTTGGATGGTCACATACACGCATTATGTCAGTCAAAATACCCCTCTCAGCAAGTATTCATGTGAACACATTCAGTTATGTCTTAATTGAACGAGGTGAGAATTCGGACGTGTATCTGATGTGTGCGTGCATGTCTTACTCTTAAAGTGACAGCAACCTATAAATACCTGCTGCTGTTGTCTGTCATGTAAATCAAACAACAAAACACAGCTTTAACAAAGATTAATCTATATTGAATTTATACAATGAACAGTGTCATTTTACATTTAATTATTACATTTCTGTGCATGAAAATTAATACTACAGTTAGACCTTATACTTTATTTGTTACTTTATGTTGTATTTATCTATGCTTGTTGTAATTGGTGTACAGTATTTGTTCTTTTTACAGTCTGTTCACTTGCCTTTAATAATGTATTATTTAGGCTAGTAGTTTATGCTGTGGTATCAGAATAGTTTAAGTGGGCTAAGTAATAAATGCAAAGTTAAGTTACCCCTATCCAATTTTTTATTTTTTTTTGTGCTGATCTGAAAAATGATCTGATCCGTGACGTCATAACCGTGATGTGACTCGAACCGTGAGTTTTGTGATCCGTTGAACCACTACAGATTAGTAAAGAAACAAATATCTTAAATGGGATTATAACAAGTTTGCAGTAATACAAAGATGTTATTTAATTTCATTTTAATTTGAAAACGCTGTGCATTTGTTTGTTGTTGTTGCTAGTTTGAGTTGAGAAATACACATTTCAGCATTATCAGTAATCTGTGTGTGCATTTTCATTGAGAACCAAGCAAGATGACTCATGATACTATTTGTTTATTATATCGCTATCGCAAATCGCAATCGCAATATTGACCTCAATAATCGCAATATGACATTTTCCCCAAATCGTGCAGCCCTAATATATATATATATATATATATATATATATATATATATATATATATATATATATATATATATATATGTATTTGTGTTTATTTTTAGTTTTAGTACTTCAATTTTAAAGTTTAAAAGATTTTTGTCTAATATTTATATTTATTTTGACTTTATTCAATTTAAAAGCCATTTTTAATATTTTAATATATTACACAAATAAAAAACAAAATACTAAATATTACAAAAGCACATGAGAAAATTAAAATAAAAGCTAATTTATATTATTAAATAATATAACAGTATATAAATAATAAAATACTCATTAATTTGTTAATCAATGTTAATTAAAATAGTTAATTAAAGTGTTTTTAAATTTGATATATGTTAATCAAAAATAATTGATTTTAATCATATATATTAAATTAAAAGGTCATCATATTTTTTATTAATTCTTATAGAACAGTGTTTATTCTAATATCTAATATCTAATATTTAATTCTATATCTTGCCTCATAATCTATATATATATATATATATATATATATATATATATATATATATATATATATATATATATCTAATATAGTTGAAATTATTCTCTGTTTTAAGTGGCAGCATGATGTTTTCTATAAATCTTAACTTGTTTTAAACCCTGAACATTCATATTTGGTCTGTCAAACATCATCAAACATCATAACTTGCCACGAACTACTAGAGCATTTTCAGTGATTATTCCATTTTAATAGTGCTAGTATCAGTGTTTGACATTTGTAAAAACATTTGCATTCTCTTTTCCCTTTCTATTCAAGAGTCCATGTTCTGTTTCACCCTATCAGTGATCGTACAACATCCCGTTCAGTCGACAAAACTGTGAAACATGAACACTTTCAAGTTGGTGTGTGAAAAAAAAAGGGGTCACAGGCAAAAAGCTGCTGGACAAGGATACAAATGTACACCCGTGATCACATGACCCATAATGGTGATGTCAGAGCATTGTGTAGGGTGTCTTTAGGTGTGTTTGACTTGAAGCGGCGCTGCAGAACGATCAAAAGCACAAGTATTGCTCTCGCGGTACTCTGATGTCTCCGCTTCAAGTCCAACACGTCCTTTCTCTCACGAATCACTGGGGTTGGTGTGGTAAGGTCGCAGGCGTGAGGCACTCCTGTGGTGTTTAAGCTCCAAGCAGCACCTCGGATCTACACTACGAGAGGCAGGAATCAGGGGGAAAAGCTTCAGGGTCCAGAGACCTGGGCAGTTGAGAGGGAAACGTGATTTGACTCTTTCTGCTGTTGTTGAATCCTGGAGAATCGCCACTACTGTCCATCTGCTGCCAGACACAGATCAGAAGATGATTAATAAAACACATATCCGAGGAAGAGCAAAGATATTTAAAGTTTTAAGAAAAGATAAAAATTAAATGCAACCATTCGTAGTTCTAAAATAGCAAAACAGCGTTTTAAAAGTTTGGGGTCGGTAAGATTTTTAATGTTTTTGTTCACCAAGACTGTATTTATTTGAGCAAAAATACAGTAAAAACAGTGAAATATTATTACAATTTAAAGTAGCTACTTTCTATTGTAATGTATTGTAAAATATCATTTATTCCTGTGATCAAAGCTGAATTTTCAGCATCATTACTCCAGTCTTCAGTGTCACATGATCCTTCAGAAATCATTCTAATATGCTGATTTGCTGCTCAAGAAACATTTATGATTATCATCAGTGTTGAAAACAGCTGCTTCATATCATAAAGAACAGCGTTTATTTGAAATCGAAATCTTTTGTTACATTATAAATGTCTTTAGTGTCACTTTTGATCAATTTAATGCATCCGTGCTGAATAAAAGTATTAATTTATTTAAAAAAAAAAATCTTACTGACCACAAATGAATGCATTTAGTTTTAATTCATTTTTAATTAAATTTAATGAATTAAGTCACTCGTAAACATACTTTATCACTAGAAAAAATGTAAATAATCCATTAAACATGAAAATATTATGCAATTATAAGACATGTTTCCTTATATAGAACCTTTTTGGCATTAAAGGTTCTTTAAAAATGAGTCAAGAACAAAGAAGACAAGTCATTTCACTCGGCGGCCATCTTTGAAATGCCTCTCGGGCAGCTATTTCAGTCATGGAAGTGCAGCTCCTATCTCTTTGAATGGGGAAACATCAAATTCTCCAAAGCTTTAAATTTCATATTTGAAATCACCAATGAAATCCAACAACAACTGTCTCAAAAATGCGTTTTTTAATGCTCAAATAGCATTAAAAAGGCCTATTTTTCAGGCTGGAGCAGCCAATATGCATGCATAGGCAGTTGCAGTGATGCAATGACTTTTATTCACTTTTATTTAGAAGGCGGGACTTATTCCACAATATTGTGCATTGCACATTCTCCCATTCATAGTAATATGAGTGCACCATCTTACTATATATATAAAGTCTTTGGTCAAGAACCCTAGAGTTCTATATAGAAGCCCACTGAATCTTTGTTTCTAAGAGTGATTTGTTTACCTGTAGGTCAAGCGTCCCCGGTGTGTTTAGTTCTTTGTTGAGCTGTGGCACTGAGGCAGGAGGAGGCTGCTGACTATCTACAAGAGACTGACAGGTTAGTCCTTCCACAGCTAGAGGGCAGAGTGGAGCAGCGGGACAAGTGTAGCACAGACAATAAACATAAGCCATGTCCCAATTTGTGCATACTTTTGAATATGCAAAAGGACAGTATGGCAGTACTGGGGCATATAATTGTACAAACTGGGATGTAGCCTTTACTTACCTCTCTATTGCAACATAATAGCTTTAGCAGCATCAATGTCAAACTGAAATAATAGCTGGTTTATAATTGGTCCCAGATGGTCTAACAATCCCTTACTTCTCCACCTAAACCAGCTAGAATCTACCTTAAGCTAGTTTTTAGGTGCATTTTCCAATATCAAAATATAATGTTGCTTGTTAACATTTACAAAAACAGTCCCAACTGTAATAAGGACGCAGACTCAATCGATGCATTTATACCTGTTATTTACAGTATATACGAAGAATATACAACATTACGGTCCAGGTAACGACAGACATATACAGTGTTTTGCCGTATACACATGCATATGACAGCAGACAGGGACATTCAGTGACATGAATAACAGTCTGCTCTCAAAAAGTGTTGCATTTGCACAAAGTGGCTGTTAGTTTTCAGTAACACACAGTAGAAAACACATTCATCTACAACTCCAGTAGTGCAGATGGTCGCAGATGGATGTCATGAACGTGAGAAAACCAAAGAGAAAGTGATGCGGGAAGCAGGAAGCATTTGACAGGTTTCAGTCAGAATAAGATGGCGAAACATTGGACTTTTTGATTTTGGAGATGTGCAGCGATGATGTCATGATCATGTGATCATGTGCATACGTGTTTGTGCGATTCAGGCCTCAGGTGCGCGGGTGCGACAGAGAGGAGGTCTCACAAGGTTTCTGTCCTGATTTGAAAGACACGCTCCTAAAACTGCTTCATCTGATCACAGATAATTACGTAAAGCCCTCGGTACGAACCAAAACAAATGCCAATCAGTTTCACCCATTTATCAGTCTCAGAATTGACTTCTTAAATGCAGGAAAATCAGCATAAAACCGCACATTAAAATAAACAAGGATAGAGAAAAAGATAGTCTCTGATAGTTTTTAAAGATCGCTCCCTACTTATAGTTCCACTGTTCGATCTACAAAACACAAACAGAGAGCGAAACTAAAATTTACACTCAATTTCATGCAATACTGAGGCCTGTGTGAGCATTAATAAATTAAAAACTGAATTGGATCATTCTACAATCACAGTGACATTTCCATTAAAATAACTACATTTCATTTATTTGTAATTTTTTTTTTTTTCTCCCCAAAATCAAACTCATGATTTAAATGTTAAATCTACTGAGCAATGTTCCAAAAAAGTTGATATTTCTCATTTCATATCAGGTCATAACAATTTTACTATTAGATGTGTTTTAGGATTCGATATTAGGATATCACGATATATGTGAATCGATATTAGGATTAATCGATTTGACAGCACATATATATATATTATTAGATGTAGATGTCTTATATACATTAAATTATATTTTTACTTATGCAATAGTGCTGTCAAATCGATTAATCACAATTAATCAAATCTAACAAAATTTTGTATATATATATATATATATATACACACACACACACATATATATATTTACAAACTTTTTAGATGCGATTAATCATGATTAATTGATTTGAGAGCACTCTCTCTCTCTCTATATATATATATATATATATATATATATATATTATACTAGAAACTGGAATTATATTTTTAATATATTATATAGGAATAATTGAAGCGATTGTAGAATGAACCACTTATTTGAAAAAAAAAATTGAAAATGTATTTAGCAGAAACATGCATTTAAAATGGCATGCAGGGAAATCATGGCTGGGTCGGGTTGAGGGTTCGATACCTGTCAAATGCTTCGAGCGTTTTGTGATGTTTTGTAGGGATGTTTGGGTCTGATTTTGGCTCTAGAAGGCCAGTGCGTGGCACGTCAAGTGACTAGATGTGCAGATGTGTAATGGTGGGACACAGGCACCTCTCATTAAATACAGCAATATTTGAACAGAAAATACGTTTAACAGATGTTTGGGCCCATGCATGTCCCTCTCTAAGTGCTTTTTGGCACTTCCTGCTCAATTTGGCAGCATCTCATTTGGCTCTAAATTCTGGAGAATGAGGTTTTGCCAAAGATGCGAATGTGTAAGGGGAAAAACAACAGGCAGAGTGTATAAAAACATCAATGCAACTGCTGTAAATAAACTGTACAATGTTAATGGCCACCTTTAGACAGCTGACAATGAATGATTTTCCCTGAGAATTTAGTCATCTGGACATTTGCATCACTTCATCATTAACATACATTCAATGCAGTGTCACTATTGGTTCCTGTAAGCACTCACAACATTAATGAGTTCATTATCTGGAGCAACTTCACATCTGACCCAGACTGATGCTGACTGTAAATTAAAATGGTGTCTTGTATTTTTATAAACGTGACTCAACAATTTTTGCACATTCACCATTACATGGGCTGGGCCACTTTTATACTGTTTATCCACTGGATGGCACTGTGGCAACATCAATTATGGCTATGTTTGGAATAGCATGCTGCAGTATGCATACTGTGCACAGTATGTAACTAACATAGAAAACCCAGATGAGTTACTACAACCAGTGCACAGTGAGGGAAATACTGTATCCCATAATGCACTGCACCCGATTTACCTTCCAATGTCGGATTAACTGATATGATCCTTGTTATTTAATCAGTCAAAAATGAAAGCATTTTTACACAAACCTGAAATAAAAAAATATATATATTTTTGACATAACTGAATTAAACACAACCTACTGAGGTCATGTGACAACACTGCAATATTCCTTTTTTGTCAATGTAACATACAACCATTTTAAATATTTCCCGTTGCATTATTTCATAAAAATATTAAGTCTAACAGAATGCATTATGCAACAGGAAATAATTTAAACGGTTGTTTATAGTATAGAGTGAATACTGCGCAGTATGCAGTAAGTACAGTAGAACGCTAGTATTCCATTTGGAACACAGCCAGAATTTTGAAAGTAGTTAAGACATTGAAGTGAAATAAAACAAAATTGGATGCAAACTAACTAAGCTTAAGATAATAATTAAAAGACTTTTGCTGAAATAAAAGCAACTTAGTGAGAATAACTGATAATGTAGAAGCAGGTTAACTGAAATGTGCATGTATACTATTTTTTAAAAACAGTAGGCAGCGTACATTATATACTAGGGGTATGACGAGACGGTTAGCTCACGAGACAAGATTGAGTCCACAAAAACAAGACGAGATTTTTACACAGTATTTGTAAGAAATCCTCAATGACAAAAGGTCCCTTCAGACCTTAGAACTGTACATGAATTATGAGCTTCTACAACTTTTGACCTCCTAACTGAACTCCTTTCCACAAATTGATCATAGAAATAAAAACATTATAAATTAGTAAATTATAATTAGTACTCTGTGAATAGGGAGCGACAGTGCTGAGCATGCATTCTACAAGATAAGACATTTGTCAGATGCTTTTAGGCTCTGTTGAGCAACGAATCCTCCGCCATGGTCTTGTCAGTCATCTCGTCACTTACATCACGTGATTACTAAACTCTGATTCCTGCTGCAGTACGTACGACAAATGGGATTAAAGTGACCGTTATCCAACTGAATTAAATGGTTTTTATTTCTATAAAAATCTAAATGACAGTGGAGGCATAATGTAAACGTAGCGGTGGTATATTCTAACCTAATTTCACCCTCACACTCCGTCATAGCAATATCACGAGACAGCTTTTCATCTCGACGAGAAATCTTGTCATATTTCAATCTCATGGCACGAGATCTCGTCACAACCCTATTATATACTGCACTAGATGCAGTATGCAGTACACTAGTGTTCCATTCCGAACATAGCCAGTTTTCTCAGATTATACACAACCTAAACCAAAATTAAACTGAAATTGGCATTTCATATAAAATCTTGTTGCTTAATTGACTCTCCGTACGAACGAATAATGACAGACACGCAGCGAAGGTTTTAGTGTTCAAAAACCATCTATCATGTGACAATTACACATTCACCCTGATACACGCCAACAACCCCAAACAAAAGCTGATTCTTTCAATGTAATGTCCTGTTGAGTCTCTCGGACGTGTACTTGAACAGTCCACGTGCTCTCAGATTGGGACAGAACACAGTGTCCTGAGAACTGATCAACAGTCTCTTTTGAAGAAGGCCGGGCCACTTGTGCTCCATTAAATCCCTGAGGTAAAAAAAAAAAAAAAAAAACGAAACATTCAAAACAGAAACCAGTGTGTCCTCCTCTCTGCGGCACCCGTCAGTAGCGGGGATGCTGGGAACTGTAGTTTCTGGGATACAAAGGGGTGTAGGTAGACGAGGGGGGCGTGTAGCGAGACGTGGAGCGCTGGAAGTGGCTGGGAAGGGGGCGAGATTGGGACGAGCTCCACATGGAGCGGCGACTGGCCAAAAGGGGGGAGCGGTAGGGCGAGGAAGGGGCGGAGCCTGGGGAATAGTGCGACTCGCTTGCATAGCGACGGGCCAGGATGGAGGTATGAGTCGGTAGATGGGTGTAAGTGTGCGGCTCGACGACATACGCCCGGACGCCCATGGTCCAATGGCTGTACGGCATGGTTGACGGTGTCCAGGAGGACGATGCGGGTGACGACGGGGCCTCCAGCGAGGGCGGGCTGCTTGGGGCAGAAGGCTGGGTGGGCATAAAGGGGGGTGTGGTGGGCGAGGTGATGGCGGCTGCTGCCGTAAGGACCTCGGTAATTGTCAAAGGAGTGTCGGGAAGGGGCGGGACTGGCGTTCCACTTACTTTGGGTGTGCCGCTCCTCAGCCGGGATGGTTTTCCCACGCGGGTCCGGTGCGTCTGCTCTTGGTCGAACTCCAGGTCCTCCAGTTTCTGCGTGAGGGCGAGTTTTTGCTGGATGGCCATGCGGAGGAGAGAGTTTAACGTCTTTTTCTCATCCTCTGCCGCCGCGAGTTGTCTCTGCATCTCGTCCAGCTGAGACACATACTCATCACACCTGATCAGAGAGAAGGGAGAAATTAGTATTTGGGCTGCACGTTAAATATAAGTATTGTAAAGTATGATTCATTTTGGTGAATCGGTTTGCTCGGATGGTTAATTTAAAGGGGACCTATTTTGCAAAATTCACTTTTATGTTGTTGCAGTGTGTGAACACAACCACCCTATTGTGGTAAAAAAATCCATCCACCTCATTTGTTATTTTCCCCATAAATCTGAAACAGTGGGCCCTATAATACACCCGGCGCAATGCGACATAAGGCGCAGCGCAAGTGCGTTTGCTAGTTTGCGTCCGGCGCCGTTCGCGTTTTCCCGTTCGGCGCCACGTCCTTAAATTAGTAAATGCATTTGCGCCAGTTAGTGCGCCCATGGGCGTGCTGGTCTAAAAAAGAGGTGTGTTCAGGCGCATTGCCGGCGCATTGCTATTTTAAGGAGCTGAAAATAGACTGCGCTAGGGCTGGACGATTATGGCCTAAAATCAAAACCTTGATTAATTGAACATTTTACCTCGATTACGATTAATGAACGATTATTTTATTTCTGATTTTTTATTTTATTTTTTATTTTTTTTTGCCCTCATAGTTCACTGACAAGGTTTGTACTGTAAATAGCCTATGATTGACTATTAAGTTGGGATATTTTTTTTCCTGTTGAAAGAGTGATCTGACATCATAGCTCACTATAGCAGTTATTTCATCTATGGTTTGTAACATTTCTTACAGGTTTCTGCTCGTTGTAAATCAGATAAAGATAAATTAGCACAGTACCAGTAGTGATTGCGTATGTGAATTAGTCATACCGTCTCTCTATTAATTGTGAAGCTGTGGGTTGTAAATAGTTCCTTCAAAAGTAGAAAAAATAGATGCTATAACTTTTGAGTTCACGGCGTTCACCTCCGTGTTTTGTTTTTATGCCACTGACTGGACTGGGCGGAGTCACGTGGCTACACACGCAGTTATGTTTTTAAGGGGGAAGTATTAAAAGGATTAAAAAAAAATAATTAATTAACAGGATTAAAAAACCGAAATAACCGACATGGGAAAATTACGTCGGTTAGAGGTTCTGAATTTCGGTTTCGATTACTTTTCGATTAATCGTCCAGCCCTAGACTGCGCCATAGACCAACTCAAACCTGGTCTAAAGTCAATGGCGCAATATTTTTTTGTTAGAGCGCATTGGTAGAAACTGCGCCTCTGGGCGCGTCCACAGTGAGCGTTGACTTTGCTTATTAAACACAGGGATGTGCATCACACAAACATGCCAAATATTAAAAACAAAAGGATTACAGTGTAAAAGAATATTATTGTGTAGGCTACATAAATATAAAAATGTAACTTCGTTTAACTACTAACTAAACGTTTAACTTCGTGCACAAGCAGATCGGTTTCTTCGCTTGAAAAGCGTTCAGCTTTTCCGTCAACAAATTCCGCCATGTAACTAGCAATCAGCCATGGCGCGAGCGCATCTCGCTCTTAAAGGGAATGGGAGATGACACTCTGATTGGTTTATTGAACGTTACGCCCATTACTCATTAAGAGAATAGGGACGACCCATTTCAAAAATGCGCCCCGGCGCACGGACCGTTTTTCCGTCGTTAAAATAGCAAAAGTGGATTTGGACACGCCCTGAGTGCACCTGCGCCGTGCGCTTTACACTTTGCGTTTAGATCGTTAAAATAGGGACCAATGTTTCAAAATGAGCCGTTCAGGAATGTGCTCCAATGTGTGCTCCAGGAATGTGCTCACATTGCACAGGCCCCGCCCACGACCGGTGATTGAATCTGCCCTAGTAGCATAGCTCCTCCCCTGAGTGAGCTGTACACAGTCCGCCATGTTTATCTCCTTGCCAGAGAAGAGTAAGAAATGTATTCTTATTAAAGCTACTAAAGTTATTCAGTGAAGAGCAGTGAGTGACTTCATACTAACAGCATATACAGCAGTAGGTGCTGTATATTATGCTGCTGTCACTTTAATACACAGATCTAATAAACACATGATTTCTTTCCCTGCTGTTTACTTTCACAGACATAACCGACTGTGTTTATGTGAACTTTGTGTGTGTTATGTATAACCTTGTATGTATTTGACAGTTTAAGTGCAGTAAGACTAGAAAGAGAACTTAGTTTAATACTCACACGACGCACCATCTGACAGACAGCTTTCTGTGTGCGTGCTTCAGATGTGTGCAATCAGAAAACAATATATTTGAAGTTTAGACTGATATGGCTTTAAAACGCATGCAGATAATAAACTTTATGATAATGAAGAACTGCAATGTCACATGAGCATGACCTCGATAGAGATGATAATCAAAACCAAACAGATATTTTTGTTTTTGTCAGAGTATCCGATGCATGAGCTGTAAAGGCTCCGTCCTCTTCTGGAAATCGCAGCTCATTTGCATTTAAAGACACGAAAACAGCATGTTTTTCCTTCCACTCAAAAATGGGCATTTGCCACATGATCTATGGGGTATTTTGAGCTGAAACCTCAGACACATTCTGGGAACAACAGAGACTTGTATAACATCTTGTAAAAAGGGGCATAATAGGTCCCCTTTAAATGAACTGTTTGCGAACATATGATTCAGTTGAGTTCTTGAAGTAATCTCTACATACAGTATGTCCTTTTTGTAGTAAATATTTAGCTTCTACTGTTTATCGTTGCGTTTTCTATTTTTATAGGCTGTATTTAGTGCAAATCTTACTGTTCAAATGCCGTTTAATGTTCTCATCTTAACTGAGATGATCTGACTGCAAAAAATGATATTATTTAATAGTTATAGTGATATTTCTGCTCACTGTTAAGTAGCTTCATTGTAGTCAGCTTGATTATAGTGTTATGGTGCATTTGCTCACCGTGTGGCGAACATGGCTCTGAGGGAAGAGAAGGTGGCTGCATCCTCTTTCAGCGCCTTCAGCTCGTTCCTCAGCTTCATCATGGTCTCCGTCACCATGGTCTTCTCGTTCTCGTATTTACTCTTCAGGTTGGCCAGGGCCCCCTCAGCCGTCTGTGAAATACCAGTGAGCCATACAACCAACTTTGTGTCTAAAAAACTGGTTCTGTCAACAATACGTTAATAAACCACTACTGATAGAATACAGACAATATAAGAAAGCACTGTTACCATTATAAAATCCTAATATCATGTTAATTTTGATATATGGGATATATTTAACAAGTAATTCCTTTGATTTGATAATTGCCCACTTTAAGAATAATGAGTTCATATTTTCTTGAATTCATAATCTAACTCTACCGAATGTCATTTAACATGAACTGTTCATTCATGTGAATGCTTGTCATTGCAGTAACTAAGAACTCCTGTTTTGCACATAATAATGGATGTAGTAATTACATTGCTGGCCCATATAGCACAGCACTTTCCCTCTGGTGTGGGATCTATAAATCGTATTGTCCATTAATCATCTCTGGCCTGGAGGGGTCATACAACATGCTTTATATCACACAGTGGCCAAGAAGGAGAAAGAAATGATGTGTCGGATAGAACAGTCCCTTTTCATCAACATTTCATATTACTAGCTATTAATCAAACAGCTCAGTCACATTTACAAGGTACTGGAGCTTTTGAGAAAGAACTAATCGCTAGATTTGCCGACATTTGCCAGATTAGAAAATTAAATTTTTGAAAGGTATTCAGTTTGGTTTGTGTAAGTAGGAATGAATCAAACCACAAAGGGTGAGATGGTTGAGTTCGGCTCATTTGTGGGTCCTTTTAGATCATTTGGGGTTTTTGGGGTGAAATTGGACGAACTCCAGATGGAGCGGTAACTGGCTAAAAGGGGGGAGCAGTAGCAGGTGCGGAGCATGAGGAATAGTGCGTCTCGCTTCATTTGTGCTTGGTTCATTTGTGGGTCCTTTTAGATCATTTGGGGTTTTCACTCGTTATATCAGCCCAAGACCGCACTTAGACTTACTTAGACTTAGGTGTGTAGCAAGACGTGGAGTGCGGGAAATGGCTGGGAAGGGGGTTAGATTGGGTTGAGCTCCACATGGAGCAATGATTGGCCAAAAAGGGGAGTGGTAGGGCAGGGAAGGGGCGGAGCCTGGGGAATAGTGCGACTCACTTCATTTTTGTTCGGTTCATTTGTGGGTCCTTTTAGATCATTTGGAGTTTTTACCCATTATATCAACACAAGACCGTGCTTAGACTGCTCAAATGCAATAAAAAACGCCCTTAAAAACAAACTCTGGTTGGTCATTTAACAATCCACTCAGATGGTCTGTTCCTGTCTAAGTGGACATTTCTTGGTTGGAGTAAGTTGCGAAGTGGACTAGACTGTCGATAGTTTAAAATCTTGGTATACAAGACTAGGCGAAAGATGGCAACCCATGTGGGAAGGTAACAGTTTTACCAAGAAGCGTAGAAGTTACAGAGCAGTGTTAATATGAAGCTGGAATAAATTGCAAAGTGGTCCAGACTTAATTCTGATAGTTAAACATCTTGGTACACAAGACTACTGTAGGCGAAAGATAGCGACCCATTGTGAATCAAAGAAGCGCAGAAGCTCAAAGCAACATTAATGGGCCGTCAGAATAGGTTGGCTGGAGTAATTTGCTAAGTGGACCAGATTTTATGCCAATAATTACAAATCTTGGTATGCAAGACAACTGCAGCCGAAGGACTGTGACCCATGTGGAAATACAGCAGTTTAACCAAGAAGCGTAGAACCTACACTGCAACATTGAGACGTTGGCTAGAATAATTAGCTAAGTGGAGCAGAATTTATGCCAATAATTACAAATCTTGGTATGCAAGACTACTGCGGCCGAAAGACAGGGACCCATGCAGAAATGTAGCAGTTTTACCAAGAAACATGGAAGCTACAGAGCAACGTTAATGAGAAGTCTGAAAATCTCAGTCAATGTAAGGACTCCCATGGTTCAATACTCTCAGGCCTCATGGCAATCAATAGGATGCAGGGTAATAAATAGAGCTGATTAGCCTACCTGCTTGTTGGCTTTCAACACAAGGCGCAAGGTTGCAATCTGCTCCCTCTTTGTGCTCAGGAGGGACTTGAGCTTGAGAATCTCCTCCATGCAGGCCTCTTTGTCCTTGTCCATCAGCGGGGCGAGCTCGCTGGCAGCCGCTCTCTGACGGGACAGCTGGAGCGAGCGGTCCACCGCCTTCTGCAAGTGCTTGATCTGGTCGCGGATGATGGCGTTGAGATGGTGGATGTTGGTGGGTTCGCGGCGCAGTTCTGAACCCGTGGCTGACTCGGGCGCTGGGGATGACGATGATGACGAGGAAGAGGCACTAACGATGGGCGAACCCAGTGGCGTCCTGACCGGGCTCTGCTCAGCAGTGAGAGGTTCTTTGGATGGTGAGTCAGACGGGCTACGCGACTCGGCGGATGTTGCAGCATTAATCGCCGCCAAGCGGCGTGCGAGCCGCGGGGTCAGAAGCACACGGTGGTCATCCTGCCCCTTGAGGCCAGCGGTGGAAATGCGCGTCGGGGTCCTGCCCTGCCGGTAGTAGTCCAGCGTAACGCGGTTCGGTGTCTCATTGTTGCACAGGCAGACGTGGTGGTAAAGTTGCGCTAACTCCTCGCTGAATATCGCCAGCTCATCTTGGGCGGTTCCCAGAATTCCATGCGTCTCGAAGGCTGTGTTATTGGCTGCCTGCAGCTCGCGTTCCAGATTCACCGCCTTCTCCCGGCCTTCCCTGCAGCTGCGCTCCAGCTTTGCCACTTGCATCTCCAGCGCCTGCAGTTGCGCCTTGCCCTGCTCATCCGCCCGTGCTCTTGCCTCCACGCACTCATTATATCTATCCTTCACCTCCTTAAGCTCCGCCTTCAGTCCGACTACCTCCGTCACGGCCACCCTGTACTTACACTGCAGCAACTCCAGACTCGGCCCTTCCTGGCCGCCAGGGATGCACGTTGTCTCTTCTTCATCACCCTCTTCTTCCTCCTTGTTTTCCTTGCTGCTGCGCTGGCGGCGGAGTTTTCTGAACCGCTCGCCCAAGCGACTGGCCCTCTCATGCTGCTCCGTCAGCGCCCCCTGCGTGTGACGGAGCAAAGCCTGTGATTCTTGCAAGCTGATGAGCAAAGATGCTTTTTCCCGTTCCACCTGCGACACATAAACAAGCCAAGTATTGAATTTACCTGCTGGTTTAAACTTTTTAGTCCTGATGCCGGTCTAAATCAGTGCTTTTTAAACCTGTCCCCCCACCACTGCACATTTGGTCTCCCTTATCTAACACACCTGATTCAACTCACCAGCAGCTCATATTGCTTATTAAAGGGATCGTTCACCCAAAAATGAAAATTTTGTCATCATTTACTCACCCTTATGTTGTAATAAATAATGTTGAACACAAACCAAACAGTTGATGGCACCCATTGACATCCATATCTAAAGATGTCAATGGGTGCCATCAACTGTCCTGTTACCAACATTCTTTAAAATATCATCTTCTTGTTTTTTGTTCAACAGAAGAAAGAAACTCATACAGGTTTGGAACCACTTGAGGATGAGTAAGTAATGACACAGTTTTCATTTTTGGGTGAACTATCCCTTTAAGGCAAGATACTACAGATGAATAGAGTAAATAGGCAAGGCAAGGCAAGGCAAGTACATTAAGGCAATTATTTTGTATTACAAGTTTTCTGAAAAGTTATGGTTAAATATGCAAATGATGCATTATCTAATTAAATATGCACTAAATTACAGCCATTTCCAGAACCGAAATCTGAACACTGACTGGATAAAGTCAGGTTCAAAATTCTTATTTTAAATGAACCTTTTATTGCACAGAGACTGATCTTTTGAAGGGGATTTAATGGAGACGTTCTTAAATTAGTCATTGTCTCGTATGCATTAAATAATATGGTGCATTCAAGTAATGTCGGAAAGAACGTATTTACGAGTTGGGATTTTCTATGAGCCTCGTTTTTCCAAGTTGAGGTTGCTTAAGTGAGAAAACACGGCGGATTGCAGCTTCTGCAGTTGTTGAAATTTGTTGAAATGTAAAACTTCTGCATGCCAAGTTGCATGTACTAAATATGATAACATTGTACAATTACGATAGAATATATTATAATTGAATAAAAACACACCTGATGCACATTATTTATTCATCATTTCGTAGAATTAGACTTAAAAAAAACCTGTATTTTTTGTAGAAAGGGTACGTTGCCATCTTGCTCTGATAAAAGTGATTTGAACGCTCCTGACGTTGTAATTACAACTTCCCGACTCGTAAATACGAACTTCCCACATGAACGCACCAACAGTTTTGGAAAAAATTGCTTCTGAATGAGAATTACCAGGACAAATCTGAGCACATACTGAGAACTCTTTTGAAACTTGAAGGGAGGCAAGTATAAAATTACTGGGGTCTTTGTCTCATGAAAAAACATTTGAGAAGCAGCAAAGTCTCCATCTGCTCTCCATTTAATCTCACAGCTATCTATGAGAAACAATGGAGGTATTAGAGTGATTTCATTTGTGACCTTTATTTGCTATTATCTACTGGAACAATGATATTTACACCATAAAGTGTTCTCTATGGCCATTTGTAGCATTGAATATGTGTTAACTGTACACTTGAATTCAATGTTTAACATGCATGCAAAGTTCATATGTATATGACTCAGCTGAACTTGCACTTTAGGAACAGTGATCTCTTGTGACGGGAAGGATATAAATAAGCCAGTAGCATGGCACATTAGTGCGTATGGTGGTCTCATATTTCATCCCACCACACTGCAGCATCCCGTTGTAAACAGAACAACGCCTAAACCAATGCAGCAGTCATTTCTCACTATTTAGGAACATGAGCATGAAAGATGAGTTTAAAAACATCTATTTAGACATATATAAAATAAATATTAAAGAGGTAAATTGGCAACATGAAGCTTCACTGTATAAAAAATAAATGTATGCTAATGGCAAGTTTATATATGCTTATACTGTTTATATATTCATTATATGGCCGTGGCTGACACATGCCCCGCCCCTTCACACTGACCTGCTGAATCTGTTGTCTGAGTTTCAGGATCTCGGGGCCATTGAGCTCACTGAAGAGGTCAGGGGTCAAAATTTCACTCTTCCTCAAACTCGAAGACCTGAAATCTCCGTTCAGTCGGTTTAGCACCGAACCCGCCGCACCCTGGAGCAGATGCCCGTTGCATTTGCCACCGTCCTCACTGCTGGGCGAGGTGGCGGCTGTCGGGGTTGCGCTGCCACTAGGTGGCGCTGAGCACAAGGCGATCAGATGGGCACAGCCTGAGCTGAAAGCCCCGTCGCACACGGTTAGATGTTGTGCTAATTCCTTGCGCAAAGTGTTCTTCATTTCTCGCTCACTTTTCAGAGCATCCAAAGCCTCTTCCAATTGGCTCTCGGAGATGTCCTTCAGGCGTAGCGCATCTTCTAATTGGCTGTTAAGCAGGGCTGTCTCCTCCTCCAGAACTTTGATTTCATGCTTCAGGCCTTCATACTCCACCTGAAAGAATGAAGAATAACCATTTGCTTTGATTCTGGGAAATATCTGAGACTGTTTCTACATAATCTGCCACAAACAATCATGATGCAAAAAGGTCTTGGATTTTCTCCTAGTTTTGAAAATATTTTTTAAAGGGGTCCTTGGTTATGATTTCACTTTTTTAACTTTAGTTAGTGTGTAATGTTGCTGTTTGAGCATAAAAAACATCTGCAAAGTTACGACGCTTAAAGTTCAGAGATATTTTCTTTAAAAGAAATAACTTTTTAAGGACTACAAAAATGGCTAGTAGGGACTACAATGAGCTTCTTCCCGGGTTGGTGACATCACAAACCCCAAAATTTACCTAAACCCCACCCCCGAGAACATGCAACAAAGGGGGTGATCATGTTGAGCTGCTTTAGAGAAGAGGAAGAGTTGTTGTAGTAGAGTATTGTTGACATGCTGTCATTTTACGCCGGAGTGTTTTCACAAACGAGGGTCAATTCAACACTGGATTTGCACAAAAGTTTAACATGACGCACATGCTAGTCGATGAGATGAATCAACTACACAGCAACAAAAATAGTAACATTGAGCCTGTCGACTGAATGCATGCTGCATTGTGGCATATAATGGAAGCAATCTAGTTTTGTATTGTTGTTTTGAAAATTCTGTTTGGTGACGACATTATCAACTTACAATATTGCTTTTTCATTCTGAGAACATAAGGTCCAGTGCAAAGACAATTTTTTATTTTTTCTTCAGTGGAAATGCACGCAATGGTTCTAGATTGGGTGCCAGAACTGTGTCAGTGTAAAGGGGGTAACTGTGTGCGCTTTACCTGGTTCTGCTTAAGCGTGGATACCAGTTTCTGCAGCGAGATGTTCTCCTCCTCCAGTTCGGTGTAGTCTTGCAGTAATCTGGCCTCTCTGAATTTATACTCTCTGATCTCCTCTCTCATCCGGCTTCTCTGCAGCTCTAACATCTCATTACTCTGAGAGACAAAGAGAGGGAAACACAGAAAGAGAGACAGTTTAAAAAATGCAGACCTGTCAAAACCACAGAGTTACATCTGCAATGTCAAGGCCATAACCGATTAATGCAGTTTATTAAAAACCCTTCACACTCAAGTCTGAGTACGTTTCTCACCTCTCTCAGTTCCTGTAAGATAGAGCCAAGTCTCTCGTTCTCGGCCTGCGTGCAAGATGCCTGCGATCTGCTGCTCTTCAGCTCAGCTTGCTGCTCCATCAGGCGGCCCATGTAGTACGCTTCCTTAGTGGCCGACTCCTGCAGTAATGTCTCCTCGTTGGTCTCCCCATCTTCAGCCACCTTCCTTTGGGTGGTGTACGCCTGGCTGAAGGCCTGAGAAAGAGAGAGAAGAACAAATGGTAAATTAAAGTGCCCCTATTATGCTATTTTAAAGGCTTCTAATTTTGTTTGGAGTCTCCTACAATGGGTCTACATGCCTTAAAAGTCAAAAAACACTGCAATTGTTCTGATAATATCCATTGCAGAATCACCTATTTTCTCACAGTGTCTGAAACGGTTTGATGAAAGATTAGGTCTCTCTAAACCCCGCCTTTCTGAGAGCCTACTCTGCTCTGATTGGTCAGATTAAACTTATTTCAGATACATTTAAGTTTCATTTAGACCAAGTTTTTCCATGTAATATTTACTTTTTTTTTTTTTTTTTTAGCAACAGTTTTTTCTTTTAGCAACAAAAAACATTTGAATAGTAGTATTAGCTCTGATTAAAGATATCATCCCTGGGTTTAATATCTAAAAACAGACAATTGGGACAAAGATCCTATAAAGGAGAGGCTGTAAACTGCAGGAGACACAGATTCGGTGTCCTCGTAATGTGAGGTGAAGTTCAGGCAATATTGGCTATAATCCGGAAGGCGTGAGTGGAATAGATGACAATGGTGATCTCGCATAAGACACTGAGAAAATCAATGCAGCGCTCAGCCAAGAGAAGCAGAAACTCAGAGCGTGAAAAATCAATTGGGAGTGTATAGGAGCTCAACGGTCCAGGTATGAGGGATGAGAGAAGAAATAACAGACTTATGGAGCAGTGCATTATGGGACAGAACTGATACCAAACGTTTAATTGGATGCATGATAGGAAGCAGAATGATTAGTATTTGCTGCATGTCTCCAGCTAACAGGGAATGTTCTGGCAAGGTTCTCTCAAAATTATGAACAAACGTTCTTCTAGTAATGTTAATAGAACCTTTCAAAGTTCAAAGTTGATCTTTGGTCTTTAATAATGTTCTCAAAATGCGTTATTTACACATCGTTGAAGGGGTGTTTTTTCTGAAATGTTCATATAACATTTTTCAAATGTTTCAACTTGTTTCGGAATGTTCAGAAAACATTCAAATGTAACGTTCACATAATGTTTGAAGAATGATAAAATGGAATGTTTCCTTAACGTTCAAATATGTTTTGAAAACGTTTAAAAAAACTGAACACTCAGAGAACATAAAAAAAAAAAAAAAACATTTTCATTAAATGGGAACATTAGCCAAATCTTCTTACAACATATTTTGGTTAGCTGGGACTCTTTTACTCTGTTTCCTTCTTCATAAGAGCAAGAGTGTCACAGTGGCTCACTGTAATGGAGAGAGAGCCAAATGAGTCTTGTGCGCTCAGAGGGAAGTGTGTTTTCCCTGCATGGATGGAGACTGATGGACCCCTTCAAACAGACGCCACTGGGCTTTTCCATTAAGCTGGAAATTCAATCAAACTCTCTCTCATGGGCAGTCAGTCCTGCTGTGCTGGGAAAACTCAGTGTTTTTTACACTAGGGTGAGATCAGAATTGTGCTTGAACTTTTGAAGTAGTTAGTGGTGTTCGTTAAGTCAAGCATACTATTGCTCAAACCATTTGAACAAATCTCTAATCCTAGACATTATACTTTGGGACCAGATTTTGCCCTGGGAGGCTCAATGAAAACAATCATTACAGACATGTAAATCTTGAATTATTGGAGAATGTAGTGTAACGATGAGTCCGGGACATGGAACAGGGTTAAAGTTAGGCTAGTTATTTAGGAAACTAGGTCAAAATTAGAATAACACAATGCAATAATAAAAATAATGAAAATATTATTTTTTTTTTTAAAGGGGTCCTTGATTATGATTTCACTTTTTTAACTTTAGTTAGTGTGTAATGTTGCTGTTTGAGCATAAACAACATCTGCAAAGTTACAACGCTCAAAGTTCAATGCAAAGGGAGATATTTTCTTTTACAGAAATCACTTTTTAAGGACTACAACAAACGGCTGGTAGGGACTACGATGAGCTTTTTCCTGGGTTGTTGACATGCCGTCATTTTACGCCGGACTGCTTCACAATCGAGGGTCAATTCAACACAAAAGATGAACATGCCGGCACATGCTAGTGGATGAGTTGAATCAACTCCACAGCAACTACATAAATTTAGAATTCAGATAAAAACAAAATTCAGAAAATTCAGAAACGTCCAGTTTCATTCTAAAAGTTGTAACTTCTTCCTGAGTCTCTCCATCAGTTTTGATCAGGTTTGAACAATGTAAGGCTGAACACCGTTACTGACAATCCTCATTTTGGCTGCGTGAGATTCTCCAGCTTTGTTGTTGTTGAGCTGCTAAAGCTCCACCCTCTTCTGGAAAGGGGGCGGGGAGCAGCAGCTCATTTGCATTTAAAGGGACACACACAAAAACTGCATGTTTTTGCTCACACCCAAATAGGGGCAAATTTGACAAGCTATAATAAATGATCTGTGGGGTATTTTGAGCTGAAACTTCACAGACACATTCTGGAGACACCAGATACTTATATTACATCTTGTGAAAAGGGGCATAATAGGTCCCCTATAAAGCATTTATTACTTCTTGTTAATTTTTAATAATAATAAAAATACATATGCAAATGTTTTATGCGAAATTGTAATTTTGCACAGGAAGTTAAATTCGCAACTCTGGATGGAAACACAGCTGTAGATCAGAACATGCATGCTGTATCACACATCATGACTAATGAAACAGAAGATTATATTCTTTCTCCTGATAAAAACTGAGAAGAAATGAATGTCAAACTGATGTAATGCTTCTCCTTCTGCTGTTATTGGATGATGACCAATGACATCATTCATGCCGCGTAACAATGAGTCAGCAGTGGCAATATTGTTTAAATGTAAGCATAGGAATAGAGAGATATACATTGTTTTTCTTTAATGTGTGGGAGACAACTATTTGCCAACAATAGTTTTTCTATTTGCCAACAACAGTTTGTGGATAATATTTCTATGTGCAATAATATTTCATTCAGCATTGGAATCATGATGATCACAATCTGAGCTCTTTTGACTGGGTTTCTTTAATAAGTTTTCTCAATGTTTAAATGTTTGGAATAAAGACAACTGAAAGTAAAGACACACAGTACCAGTATTTTATATAAATTACTAAAACTAAAACTGAAATAATAATAAATTAATGCTAAATAGTAATATTTGAAACTAATAAAAATGGCAAAAGCATTTAACAAAATTATTCAAACTAAAAATAAAAGTTAATATAAATAATACAAAAAGTAGTACGCACTCAATTAAAGGGAGTATTGGATGCAAACAGACAGCATTTATACTTCAGCTTAAAACAGTTCAGAAAACACATGCATAATATAAATTATATAAGTCATTTACTTTTATATCATCACTACAGATATTTATCACTAAATTAGTGTGAAGTATGATGAATTTATACATATTTATAATATTTATATAAATACATGTGGATGTATTATATATATGTATATAATTTATATATTAATCATATTTAATTCATACTTGTTTTCACTAGTAAGATGTCATCATACTCCCCCTAAAATTTGTATGATGATGATGTTTCCGGACATTCCAAAAGAATGGATTGTGTCAAGTGAAGTGAACTTCTACAGATCTATTCTGCTCACTGCATAAGGACCACACACACACACACACACACACACACACACACACACACACACGCACATAAAATACACACATGGACTGTGGAGATCACCCAGGAGATTCTCTTTCCTCACAAAGACAAAGCTGACTCTCACACCAGCCCTCCCTCCCTCTTTCTCCTTCTGTTCAGACACACCCCAGACAGTTCTCACTCCCACAGCGCAGTGTACATTTGTGAGTGTCTGTTAGTGAGGCACAAATCTATCTATCTATCTATCTATCTATCTATCTATCTATCAGTGAAAACAGTCAGTTTTACAGATGTCTGCTGGCGCTGTACAGCAGCTCATGTGAGAAGCGGTAAGCGGAGCCTGATAATTTTCTGGAGAGAGGTCCACACAGACACACGGATCGATATGAAGGCCCGCGGGCCGCAGTGAACCTTTATATGTGACCCGCTCTGCAGCAGAGCTCAAAACCACCTCAGAGTCAGTTTATTTCTGTACAGGAATCCGATCAGATGGTCCTGAAATGGTGTGCGTCTGATAGATTCATGTTGCACAGTGTTTGTGAGAGACAGAGCTGGTGAAAGTGACACCTCCATGTCTGACATGGTGTTTTTTGTTGCATAATACAAAATAATCATCATTAATCCTTTTCCTCGTCCGTCTCATTTGTGAAAGTGTGCATGGAAGTTTGTCTTGATATATCTAGATTGACATTGCATGACAGTAGAATTTGCAAAAACAAAATGCCTGGATGCATTTGGAGGGTGTAAATGTGATTAAATGTCATGAAAATAGTCACAATGCAAAAAGATAAAATAAAATAAAATCCTATGCAAGTTAATTTAACATTTTTTCTTATGATTTCTGTGTTAAATATGACCTGGGCGTGTGAGATTCAACCAGGGAGTGTTTTAATGAAGCCGCTCGCCATGTGAATTATGCAGCGAATGTTTCTCTCAGTGTATTATCCAGCTTGACGTTCACATGGTTCCCTTCTAAGTGCCCGAATCTCTCCGATCCATAATTCATAACTAGGAGCAGACATGTCTCCAAGCTCCGGCCAGAGCGCTTCAGGAACTCAGCATGAACTCCAAAGAGATCTGTCACTGGATTATTTCAAAAGATAAAGCAGAAGTCTTTGCTGTAAAGAACACAAAGCGCCACAATACTTTTTGTCTTCGTTTTTAACACTATATCATAATCAATCATATGATGTCCCACTCCCACACAAGATGGTTTGCACAGGTTATTCTGAAATCTCGTCCCCACGAGGAAAATCTGCACATACATATTTGTTAAAGCGTCGATGCAGCAGATGCTTTTAGCTCTGAGCTGCGCCAACTAATGCACCTCTGCATTTTTCATCTTCAGTCCAGCGCTGACGTACATTACCAGCCACACATCCACTAACCACAGTCAGAAATGATCTGGAAAACCCCTTCAGCATGTTCTTAAAGCATATTACCACCAATTAGCAAATGCATCATCAAAAATTACCTTAATAATAAGCAATCCAACTTATTAAATAATCATCCAAAGAGCATCACAAGAAAACAATGTTTAGCTCATCCTAATATTTCTCATGGAAATAAATGTGAAAAACATACTGTAGATGTGCAACCACTGCTTTTTTCCCTCCAGAATAAGAAACAGCCTCAAATATCCCTAAGCGTTATCGCTCTGAGACAAACTCAATCCTCAAAGCCTTCACTCTCAGTCGGAGTTAAAAACGCTCTCACAAGTCATACTGAAGGTTGGTTATATTTCAGAGACACTGTAGACGACACTAGACTGTCTAAAATAAGAGTCAATGACATCTGAGTCTGTTTTGCTGGTATTTATGATATTAAAGGAACAAATGTTGTGCTTTGATTGGCAAGCCACAACAGAAACCGATATATTCTGCCAATATTGCAAACGCAGGTTACTGGAATCAGCCAATGAACGGTCGGTTCTGCTTGTTTATTAAGAAAGAGTGTGGGAATCGTGATTGGGAGATTCACTCTGAATGATTCATATGGGCAGTGGAATCCAAGTAAACAACTATAAAACAGCTTTTGAAAGAACTGTTGCTCACTATGAAGGGAAATACTGTGCACTAATAATAGTGATTGTAATGAATGGCTGATTGTAATGGGAATTCCAGGGAAGGTCACATTAGGCTCCTGGAAGCTTCTCAGCTCACGGGTTTGTGGGTTTGCAGAGGAAAACACAAACAAAGACTCTGGGGAAACATGCTTTTGCAAAACAAAAAGCCAAACTGTATATCATTTTAAATGTAATTTTTATCATATAAATATATTTATCATAAATAGTTTTGTTTGTAATTATATTACTGCTCTTTCTTTTCCAGTTTCATGATATGGTAGCATCCCAGGGCGATGGGGAGTCGTGAATGTCAGAAATAGACATTTATGAATAATATATCAGCAGATGCCTTCATCGTCTGGTATTTCTCAGATTACCATTACTATTTCATACTCCGGGAAAGACGGATAATTACCAATAAAATGCATATGACAAGAAATTATATCAAGATTAATCAATAATGACAATAAAAAAATCAAAACATGAGCTGCCACAATATATATATATATATATATAAAGTAAGCACTGAAATGTGTTATCAGCATTATTTTCTCCCTTTATCCACCATCTTGTTGCTTTATCTGCAAGGAATATATATATATATATATATATATATATATATATATATATATATATATATATATATATATAAATATATATAACAAAAAGATGGTTGATAAAGTGAGAAAAATACATTGATAAATTCACTTATATTTCTTTCAATACCGAAAAGAATCAATAACATATACGCTACAAGTCTGGAACCAAAATCAAATGCTTCCCTACTATATAGTATGTAGGGCTGTGATGGTAGGCATGACAACCGCGCCACCGCGGTGGTGAAGTTGACACCGCGGTCGTGGAGTGTCACCGGCAGTTGTGTGACGTCATATGTAATATATATTTATATATCACAGAGATCGCGTTAACTGAAAACTTTCCGTCTTTGATGGAATTTGTTTAGCAGTGACGGAAAAAATCTGCAGCCCGTTCGTCATTTTGACAGATTATGTAGTTTGTATGTAAGCTTTTTGTAATTCCCACCCCTGTCCAGTAGGTGGTGAGTGCGCTCCAGTGTGGCAGCAGAGCGCGAGTTCAGTCTCCAGAATAAAATGAAAACGATGCGCTTGGTTACACACAGACGAGCACCCTAGTTTAAGTAAATTGTATAATGATAAAGTTGCTTATGCATGCTTACTTAAGTTTTTTATTTTTCTTGCTGACTATTAGTTTATGGTCAACGAATGGGTTTTCTGAGGTATAATGTTAGGTGACATTGTTGGCAACACTGACTGAACTGACGTGATACAGATTTCGGTAAGCTACTGTATCTTTCAACATATTTTTTTATTTTCATTCATGTTTATTTCGTTCTGTACAGTAGTAAAGAGGAAAGGGTGATCGCATTCACTCACAATCCGTGACAAGAGTTCAAGATGAAAACTGAAAGTGACGCAGCTTGTCTTTGATCAACTTTCTTTTCATAGTATAAATAAATGCAAGCCTATGCCTATTTGCTTATCCTGTAAGTTTGTGAATTAAATGTCTTATCATTAAAATATAAAAATTAAAATGACGGGTAATATTGATTATGATGGATTTTTTTTATGATCCTGTCCATCAAAATGACGGCAAAACGCAAGTCTAACACAATATATATATATATATATATATATATATATATATATATATATAAATAAAAACCCCGGCCCCCCTTCGGACCCCACCACCGCAACACCGGCGGTTGTTGGTGATTTACCACCGCGGTAGTAAAAATTTGCCACCGTCACAGCCCTAATAGTATGCGAAAAACAGTACGCTAACAGAGTAGTATGTCCGAATATGTAGTATTCGAAAAACAGTAGGCGAAAAGGACCCGGATGAACTACTAGTTACGGCAAGATTCTGAAGTGTGCATACGATGGACATTATTTACTATCCCATGAGGCCACAGGAGAGGATTTATGAATAACATTGAAACAACACAACTGATGCCGGTAGGTCACATGACAATAACAACATCTCCTCAAACTGTTAGTTAATGATTATCCTAAGTATATACGAATTATATTAATATAAAATATGCTTAGCTTACTATATAATGTGTACAAAAACACATTAGTGCATAATAAAACCAATTGAGTGTAATTTTTTACACTTGATTAACTGTTAATAGCCTAATATTAAGCGTATTAAGTGAATAATTCAATCATTCATTGGTTTTAATTATAACTTAAATATTTGGACATTTAACACTTAATTTAACACATAATTACATAAAAGATGATTGAGAATATACGTAGGGTACAGTCTGCTCAGACTGTATGTGGTTTCAGACAGACAATTAGTATTTTACCCCAAAGTTGTGTGCTATGCATATTTTCATGCATATACACTTGAGCAAAAGCGCTTTTGGGATCGGACCACGTTTCCACCACATAAAATATCAATGACTTTCTTCCCAGCCCTCACAACACTGGCACATTATCATATAGATGACACGGAAAAATATCACTGAATGCCAAATTTGTGTGACCAGTTTTCCAGTGCAGACCTCTGATCTGTTAAACAACATTCAATACAGTTCATTGAGATTTAATGCCAATTCAAAAGTAAAGCATGCAATTCTCATTTTCAGTTATTGTTTTCAACTCAAACACACAAAAAAACCTAAGAATGTAATACAATTCTTTAAAAAATAATCATAAATCCATCACTCTATTGTTTTGTTCCAATTTCTGTTGGATTTGTATTTTTGGCGATCTCAATGACAGTCTTTGTATTCAAGTGCATATGGAGGACTCCTGAAGCAGACATGCTCTTCAACCGTCTCAATCTTATTATCCACGAGCGTGTTTGCTGGCAGCCGTCGCCCTGTGCTAACCTTCAGCGCAGTCCACTGCAGTCAGCAAGAGTACGCTAGATCCACTAATAAACTCAGGCTGTGAGAATATAGACGAGGAAGCAATATGGGATGAAGATTAATGTCCTTATGCATCAGTCGAAAACATAATTTAGTGTGCGACTCGTCATCAGCAAATCTGAAATGTCGAGGGACACTCATGTTTACATCTGCTGTAAAACTATGATGTGAAATCTCTTGCTTATGGGGCGGTCCCTGCACTTTTCATTCCATTGACTTCCATTCAAATGCATGCGAATGCATTAGACCGGTGTGGTGAGAAATCGAGTCTCCCCCAGGAATCGGGTCTCCTTTAGGACCCAGGCGGTAATGCCTGATCAAAAGTTGTTATCATGATGACTTGACTAATTATAACCTATTTCACTATTGTATGATGTTTATTGCATAAAATGCACAAACAACATGCTCGAAATATAAAATAAATGCATATGTATTGTATATTAAAACAAACTGGAAACACAACCATGCCTAAAAACCGACCCGATTCCTGGGGGGACCCGATTTCTCACCACACCGGAAATGCAAGCTCATGCGAAAAGTTTCGCATTTCTCTGCGGTCCAAAGTTCAAGTTTAGTGAACTCTGACCTGCGAATTCGCATCACGTGAAGCCGTGTGACCAGTAGAAGATTGATATGTCACGGCGTGACCTCTTGGCTGAATTAAAAGAACGATATTCTCGCAGTAAAGTCGAGAAGATTGTATATTTTTTACATTTTAATGTATTACTTTTTGTTATATGTTGAATTCATGTTTATTAAAAAACATGTCACGTGTCATATCACGACCGTTGCAGTGTCCGAAGAAATTTTGCATGCTCAAAGTCTAGTGTGACCGTGACTTTACTCAAATCTTCTATGATAGCTGATGAGAATTCAAAAGGGAAAAGTAGATCATTAGAACTACATGTTGCAAACAAATACTCTTGAAACTCATGCAGCACATCATTACTTCTTAATCCACATATATATATATTAGTACAGTCAAATTGATTAATCGCATGTAACATAAAAGTTTATATATATATATATATATGTGTGTGTGTGGGTGTGTGTGTGTGTGTGTGTATACATATATTTACAAACGTTTATGTTACATGCGATTAATCGGTTTGAATAAAATAAAGTATGTCCTGTGTGTATGGTAGATGCGATTAATCGTGAATAATCGTCAAAACAGCACTAATATTAGTGTTGTCGAATCGATTAATCGGGGTTAATCGCATGTAACACAATAGTTAGTATATGTGTGTGTGTGTGTGTGTGTGTGTGTGTGTGTGTACACAAATATTTACAAACATTTGTTACATGCGATTAATCCCGATTAATCGATTTGACAGTGCTGATTAATCAAATCTAACATACACACATATAAACATTGGTGGATCCAAAATGGTCAATATTCATATTCATGCATTTTATTCAAATTTTATGTTAATCATTTATTGCTTATGATTTTTAATGTTACTTATGATTTCAAGTATTCATATTATCTTACTCAATTACAAGCATATAGTGGTAACATTTGTGGTTAAGTTGGGTTCCTGCCAAAATCATACCAGAATGTCGATGTTCTCAGAATCGATCACACTTTGTACTTTTCCTACAATAATATTTTGTATCTCTGTATTCAAATGAAAGGGGATTTTTAAAAAGGTGTTAACCCACCCTTTTGAGGGGCTATTTTTTACTGTTTTTACTCTATCTGAAAAGAAATTCTGAAAGAAATTTGTCACAAAATTTCTTTAAATCCTCCAAAACAACGGAAAAGTTCACTTTGACCTTTTCTTATCTATCCAAACGGACCTGGAAAGGTGTGATGTAAATTTCCCTATGCTTATGGTATAAAAGTCGTTGATAGTGTAGCTTTTTCTCCTTTGGTTTTTCCGTTGCTCTTCTATCTGCAAATGTCTTAATTATTGTTCCTTCTTTCTGTATATTCTGATCTTCATCTATTAGATACAATACTCACTCTAGATTTTATTATTAACTATTAATTACTTAATGAATTTGTTTGTCTCTATAATTTCTAATGAATAAATTTGTTATTACTTATTCATATTTAATCTCCGACATAATCATTGTTGGACTGCCTGGATCTCATTCTCTCAAGTTTTTGCATCAAACATTTTCATGTTTCATGTAGTTAACATAGTAGACATGGGAAATATATATATATAGTATTTTCTGTTATCCCCGTTCTTAGCGATTTTTGGAAACATTCTATTCTTTTAAACTCTTTTTATCATAACCAGATTATTTGCCAGTATTCTATTCTATTGTTTTCTATTGTTTTCCATGACATATTTCTTGGCAACGTTCTATTCCATAACATGACACGACCAGAGTTTTGGCAATATTCTATTCTACTTTGTTGTTCTCAGATGTAGCCTATTCTATTCAATTCTGTTCTATAACATATAAAACACAACAGGCCTGTTGTTTAAAAAGGAGCCACAGTGAATAAGTCTGTACCTCCTGCAGTTGCTCCAGCTCCTGTCTGAGGGTCTCCTGCTCGGCCTCCAGCTCCGCATACTGTTGTTTGAGGGTCTGGTTCTCCTCCAGCACCACGAGCCCGCACTCCGCCGCCCGGACCTTCTCGCGGTTGGCCTCGGCGAGCTCGCGGGTCAGCCGCTCCACTTCCGCCCGGTAATGATCCACCGACTCCCCGCATCCTCCTCCGCCTCCCCCAGCAGCCATCGGCCCGGCCCGTGCCCTCCACTGCGCTGGATGGATGGATAGATGAACGGATGGATGGAGGCACCTGCACCTTACCCGAACCGCCAGTACAAAGTCAATGATCCAGACATTATCAACTAAAGAATGAATTTAATCCGAGTGAAAAATAAACATCGCGATCCTTTCAGGAGCCTCGCTTTCTTTCTCTCTTTCTTTCTCTTCTTTTTCTGCTTGATCATGGGTGTTGGGACGCCATCATCGCTAGGATGGAGAAAAGTGGCCCAACTCACTTCGGCTCTCCTCCTGCTGTGACGTCAGCCCATCTTGCTGCAGCCCTTCCCGAAGCCTGAGCTCATGCATATGAATTGAGGCTCGCCGACGTTGCTTGGTAACCGAAGTTCTAAGAGCGCCCAGTCCCGTGACGTAATGCATATTCATAAGCAGCTGAGATCATTTGCCTTCCGTAGTGGAGGACGTCACATTACGTCATTAATATTCATGATTTCAGCGTTTGCAGGATTGTTTTTTTTTTAATTTTTTTATTTTATTTTATTTATTTATTTATTTTTATTAAAGGGTATGAAAGGGTTAATATGAAAATGAAAATTCTGTCATTCATTACTTACCCTCATGCCGTTCCACCTTCGTTAATCTTCGGAACACTGCATAGGGAGCAATGACATTTCCTCTCTCAAGATCCATAAAGGTACTAAAAACATATTTAAATCAGTTCATGTGAGTACAGTGGTTCAATATTAATATTATAAAGCAAAGAGAATATTTTTGGTGCGCCAAAAAAGGAAATGACGACTTATATAGTGATGGCCGAATTCAAAAGACTGCTTCAGCATGTCGAATCTGCTGTTCGGAGCGCCAAAGTCACGTGATTTCAGCCGTTGGCAGTTTGACACGCGATCTGAATCATGATTCGACACACTGATTCATTTGTGCTCCGATGCTTCCTGAAGCAGTGTTTTGAAATCGGCCATCACTAAATAAGTCGTTATTTTGTTTTGTTTTTTGGCGCTCCAAAAATATTCTCATCACTTTATAATATTAATATTGAACCACTGTACTCACATGAGCTGATTTAAGATTTGATCTTAAGATTTTAAGATTATCATAACTTAACATATTACCATCTTTAGCCATTAAATGTATTACAGCCCAAACTCATTTTTCCATCCAGTCCTTATAAAATAAAGATTTCCTCTTATGTAAAATATATCTGTTATTCCAAATTATAGCCTTATGAGCATGGAGTAAAATTATGCTTGTACAGCATTTTCCAATATAGTAACACCTTGCAGGATTGTTTTTGATTTATCTGAGGAGTAAGTCTCTAAAAATGCCACAAGAGGGCAGGCGTCTCCTAAACATTGATAATCAAGCCTGTAGTACATTAATTAAAATCTAATAATTCACATATATAGTATGTACTCAATCACTGTTCACCATGTTAACGTTTTTTTTCTTTGCTCCACAGAAATGCAAAACATCTGCGTATCTGTCAGGAAATATTGATTAATCCCGACCAATTAAACACTGGGTTTTCTGCTGTTGTCAGAAGAGTGCGCTGATAAGATCGAGATTTCACTTCAGTGCTATAGGCTGTAAACACAGATAAACACGAAGGTGAAAAGTTGAACATTTGGAAGAGTGATGATGTCAAGGTAAGGCCACACGCAGCAGTAAAAATAAACGAGTGTGTGAAGGTGCAGTGCCTTAAAGAACACTAACAATGAATCCATAGTCATTTTTGGGCCAGTATTTTCCGTTGTTAACTTGAGTATTGTATTATAACACATTAAAAAAACAATGGGTGTGTCTCAATCAGCTCACTAGTTCACTAGTCAGGGCACTGATTAGGGAGTCGGCCATTTTAGGGCTGTCTCAATCGCAAAATTCTTCCAGTGCAGTGGGACGTTCACTCCCTATAAATTCCCACAGTGTACCGCAAAAACTAGGGAGCATCGCCATAGTCCCTTTCAATTAACATATTTCAAATCAGCAACAAAATCTGACATGAATAAATGTTGTTTCTTATGCTCAAATAGCATTAAAAAGCTTATTTTTCAGGCTAGACCAGCCAATGCGCATGTGCGGTCCTAAGCAAAAGTCTCGGGTTTCTATGGGAACCGGAGCTTCTAATGGCAGCTGCGGTGATTTTTTGAGAAACCAAGCAGTTTGCACAAGAGTAGCCTACATATAACCAAACATGTTAGGGAAAAAAATGGAGAAAAACATTGTATACATTAAATAACTGTATTTTATGGAGCCCCGCACATGAGTAAATTGTGCTCTCGATTTACAATTGCGTTCCCTCGATTTACTAACTTTTGCACACGATTTACTAATTCTTTCCCTCGATTTGCTAAATTGTGTACATGATTTACTAATTCTTTCCCTCGATTTGCTAACTCGTGCACATGATTTACTATTTCGTTCCACCGATTTGCTAAATTGTGCGCAGGATTTACTAATTCTTTCCCTCGATTTGCTAAATTGTGTACATGATTTACTAATTCTTTCCCTCGATTTGCTAACTCGTGTACACCATTTACTATTTCGTTCCCTCAATTTGCTAAATTGTGCGCAGGATTTACTAATTCTTTCCCTCGATTTGCTGAATTGTGTGCATGATTTACTAATTTGTTCCCTCAATTTGATAAATTGTGCGCACAATTTACTATTTCGTTCCCTCGATTTACTAACTTGTGCACACGATTTCCTATTTCATTCCTTCGATTTACTAACTCGTGTACACCATTTACTATTTCGTTCCCTCAATTTGCTAAATTGTGTGCATGATTTACTAATTTGTTCCCTCGATTTGTTAAATTGTGCTCACAATTTACTATCCCGTTCCCTCGATTTACTAATTCGTGCACACGCTTTCCTATTTTGTTTCCTCGATTTACTAACTTGTGCACACGATTTCCTATTTCATTCCTTCGATTTACTAACTCGTGTACACCATTTACTAATTCTTTCCCTCGATTTGCTAAATTGTGCGCACAATTTACTATTTCGTTCCCTCAATTTGCTAAATTGTGCGCAGGATTTACTAATTCTTTCCCTCGATTTGCTAAATTGTGTGCATGATTTACTAATTTGTTCCCTCAATTTGATAAATTGTGCGCACAATTTACTATTTCGTTCCCTCGATTTACTAACTTGTGTGCACGATTTACTAATTCTTTTCCTCGATTTGTTAAATTGTGTTCACAATTTACTATCCCGTTCCCTCGATTTACTAACTCGTGCACACGCTTCCCTATTTCGCTCCCTCGATTTATAAATCGTGAGCATGATTTACTTTTTCGTTCCCTCGATTTACTAACTTGTGTGCACGATTTACTAATTATTTTCCTCGATTTGTTAAATTGTGCTCACAATTTACTATCCCGTTCCCTCGATTTACTAACTTGTGTGCACGATTTCCTATTTCGCTCCCTCGATTTGTTAAATTGTGCTCACAATTTACTATCCCGTTCCCTCGATTTACTAACTTGTGTGCACGATTTCCTATTTCGCTCCCTCGATTTATAAATCGTGAGCATGATTTACTATTTCGTTCCCTCGATTTACTAACTTGTGTGCACAATTTACTAATTATTTTCCTCGATTTGTTAAATTGTGTTCACAATTTACTATCCCGTTCCCTCGATTTACTAACTCGTGCACACGCTTCCCTATTTCGCTCCCTCGATTTATAAATCGTGAGCATGATTTACTTTTTCGTTCCCTCGATTTACTAACTTGTGTGCACGATTTACTAATTCTTTTCCTCGATTTGTTAAATTGTGCTCACAATTTACTATCCCGTTCCCTCGATTTACTAACTTGTGTGCACGATTTCCTATTTCGCTCCCTCGATTTGTTAAATTGTGCTCACAATTTACTATCCCGTTCCCTCGATTTACTAACTTGTGTGCACGATTTCCTATTTCGCTCCCTCGATTTATAAATCGTGAGCATGATTTACTATTTCGTTCCCTCGATTTACTAACTTGTGTGCACAATTTACTAATTCTTTTCCTCGATTTGTTAAATTGTGTTCACAATTTACTATCCCGTTCCCTCGATTTACTAACTTGTGTGCACGATTTCCTATTTCGCTCCCTCGATTTATAAATCGTGAGCATGATTTACTATTTCGTTCCCTCGATTTACTAACTTGTGTGCACAATTTACTAATTCTTTTCCTCGATTTGTTAAATTGTGTTCACAATTTACTATCCCGTTCCCTCGATTTACTAACTCGTGCACACGCTTCCCTATTTCGCTCGCTCGATTTATAAATCGTGAGCATGATTTACTTTTTCGTTCTCTCGATTTACTAACTCGTGCCCACAATTTACCATTTCACTCCCTCAATTTATAAATTGTGTGCACGATTTAGCCTACTATTTTTTTCCTGCATGTCATGTGCAGGGCTCCGTAGTATTCATATTGCCTTGATGTTTTTACTTTTAGATATTGTTTCCAAATATTTTTATGTCAAGTTAAAATTGTTCAAACAATTGTTGTTCATATGGAAGTTTTCCATTCCATTAGACTTCATGAATACATTTTATCACCATCCACTGAGAAACATCATAACATCACATCAACAATCCTAGCTTCTTTTGGTAAACGTGTATATTTTTTTGATTAACTAATATCTCAAGGATCTTTTCAGTTAATTGTTCACAGAATCAGCCTCACAAGTAGATTACAAATCAGACTGAATCGTTTGAGTGAACAACCGACTCACTGAAGCAAGAACAGCAGTGTTTGATTCGTAATGAGCCAAGAAGCCTGAATGTGAAAAAGTTGAAATTACTTTTTAATTTTTTTATTTCAGGGCAGAACAAGCTTTCATAACATGCATAAAATATTCCAGCTCGTAGATTATACTCTAATGTCAACATGTCATAAATCATGACACATAAATTATATCTATCTCAAAGTCCAGTAAGAAGTTACATGTATTTTA